>NW_028270179.1:4642610-4643907 GCF_037043375.1 Chiloscyllium plagiosum | reverse complement strand
GAGGATGGCGCCATTATAAATACAAAATAGGAATGATTCATTCTGTGTTTTCGTGAGCTGCCCTCCCACCGATCAAATGGACGAAAAATTCGGGCATGTACAACAGGCAGTGCAACAAATTTTATTGTTACGATTCAGAAAGCAGTAAGTCATTGGATCCACACAGTGGAACACAGTTGATGGACAGAAATGACAGTTTGCCATCAGGTGGATCTCACTTCAGATGTTCTTTCTGATTACTCATTTTCTCTTGCAGCAGGGCAGCCCGCCTTTACAAATCCCACTGTAAGCAACTTCATGCGGAAGGCAAGAGGAGTGCCTGCAAATTCCTCTCTGGAGTGCACAAGATTTGAAAAATTCTGTAAAGCAGGGAAGAATAATTCAGTGATGTCTCCAGCCAGGGCAATGCAACCTCCATGTGACACCAAACCAAGAAACATGGCGACCAGAACTGTATCCAGTGTTGCCAGTCTATTCCTATCAGATGGACGCCAGAACTGGGCACAATACTCGCAATGTGGACTTACCAAAGGAGAAAACATACCCAGTGCTCTCAGTGGTGTCTTAGCAAGGGAGGTCGAGACTAGAACTGTTTGCACTTTCCCAATGGGTCTTCGTGGGTTATACTTCAGAGTTTCGGCGTGGACCTGTTAGGCCGAAGGGCCTGTTACCACACTGGAGTCGTTCTATTGAAAAAATGGTTTGGAGATGCTGGTGTTGGACTGGGGTGTACAAAGTTAAAAATCACGCAACACCAGGTTATCGTCCAACAGGTTTAATTGGAAGCACCAGCGTTTGGAGCGCTGCTCCTTCATCAGATGATAGTGGAGGACACAATTCTAAGGCACAGAATTTACAGCAAATGTTTACAGTGTGGCGTAACTGAAATTATACATTGAAAAAATATCTTGATTGTCTGTTGAGTCTTTTATCTGTTCGAATACCATGATAGTTTCACTTCTTTCATGTGTAAATCACACCTTCAACATATTGACTAGCTAACACCAATTGTTACAGCAAACCTGAAAGTGCAATTTTAGAAAAACGGTGTTGTGAATTACATATAAAAGAAGTGAAACTATCATGGTATTCGAACAGATGAAAGACTCAACAGACAATCAAGATATTCTTCAACATATAATTTCAGTTACATCACACTGTAAGCCTTTACTATAAAGTCTGTGCCTTACACTTGTGCCCTCTATTATCACCTGATGAAGGAGCGGCGCTCTGAAGTCTAGTGCTTCTGATTAAACCTGTGAGACTATAACCTGGTGTTGTGTGATTTGTAACTATT
>NW_028270179.1:1330000-1440000 GCF_037043375.1 Chiloscyllium plagiosum | reverse complement strand
CTGTATCAGTGTTGGGAGACTGTACCTGGGGAGTGTGAACTTATTCCAGGGGTGAGTGCCAGGGAGAGTGTCTGTATTTAATGATTAGTCCCAGGGAGTGTGTTGGTATTAATGGGCGGGTCCAGGGAAATGTGTCAGTTTTTACAGGGGAGTGTTGGGCATTTTGCCAGTATTTACAGGGTCCCTCCAGGCAATGTGTCAGTATTCACAGGGCGTCCTGGTGAGTGAGTCAGTACTTACAGGGTGATCCCAGGTAGAATGTCGGTATTCACAAATGTGGTCCCGCGGAGATTGTCAAAATTTATTGGGATGTCCCGGGGAGTATGTCTTTCTTTACAGGGCGGTGCTGGGATGTGCGTCCCAGCCAATATGTCAGTGCTTGCAGGAGGTTCTGCGGAATGCATCAGTATTTATAGGTGTGTCTCGCTAAAAGTGGCAGAACTTAAATTGGGAGCCCGGAGTCTGTGTCCGCATTTAAAGGAATGTGCAGAAGAGTGTGTCTTTGTTTACAGGTGCATTTCGGGGTGTGTGTCAGTATTTACAGTCATGTCCCAGAAGTGCGTCTATATTTACAGGAGTGGTGTGAAGAGTGCGTCAGTACTTATAGCGGAGCTCCTGTGCAGTGTGACGGTGTTTACAGGGGTGCCTTGGGGATGAGTAAGGTTTTACAAGGGATGCCCCAGGCAGTGTATCAGCATTTACAGGGGGTTCCTGGGAGAGAGGGTCTGTATTTATAGGGTGGGTTCCAGGGAGTATGTCAGTATTTACAGCAGGGGTCAAGGGGAGTGTGTAAATATTTACACGGGTGTCCCCGAGGAGTGTGCCAGTACTTAAAGGGGTGTCACGAGGAATGTGTCGGTACTTACGGGGGTGACGTTACCAGGTACTGTGTCGGTATTAACTGGAGTTTACTGGGCAGCGTGTTAGTACTTACCGGGTGATGCCGTTAAATGTATCAGTATTTACAGGGGTGTGGCTGGGAAAGTGCTAGTATTTACGGGGGCGGGGTCTCGTGAAACATGTCCATATTTACAATTTACAGGTGCGTTTCGGATGTGAGTCCGAATTTAAAGGAAGGACCCTGGGGAGAATGTTGGTATTGCACATAGGAAATTACAGTGCAATACAGGTCCTTCGGCCCTCGTTGTTGCGCCGACCTGTCATACCAATCTGAAGCCCATCTAACCTACATTATTCCATGTATGTTCATATGCTTGTCCAAAGACGACTTCAGTGTACTTAAAGTTGGTGAATTGCAGGCAAAGCATTCGATACCCTTACTACTCTCTGAGTAAAGAAACTACCTCTGACATCTGTTCTATATCTATCACCCCTCAATTCAAAGCTTGCCCTCTCGTGCTCGCAGTCACCATACTTGGAAAAAGACTCTCCCTGTTCTCCCTATCTAATCGTCTTATTACCTTATATGTCTCTATTAAGTCACCTCTCAACCTTCTTCTCTCCAACGAAAACAGTCTCAAGTCCCTCAGCCTTTCCTCGTAAGAGCTTCCCTCCATAACAGGCAACTTCCCAGTAAATCTCCTCTGCACCCTTTCCAAAGCTTCTACATCCTTCTTATAATGCGTTGACCAGTACTGTACACAATACTCCAAGTGCGGCCGCACTAGGATTTTGTACAGCTGTAGCATAACCTCATGTTTCCGGAACTCGATCCCTCTATCAATAAAAGCTAAAACACTATATGCCTTCTTAACAACCCTGTCAACTTGGGTGGCAACTTCCAAGGATCTGTGTACCTGGACACCGAGATCTCTCTACTCATCTACACTACCAAGAACCTTATCATTAGCCCAGAACTTTGCATTCCGGTTACTCAGACCAAAGTGAATTGCCTCACACTTGTCCACATTAAATTCCATTTGCCACCTTTCAGCCCTGCTCTGCAGCTTATCTATGTCTCTCTGTAACCTACATCATCCTTCGTCACTGTCCACAACTCCACCGACCTTAGTGTCATCTGTAATTTTTCTAACCCACCCTTCTACGCTCTCATCCAGGTCGTTTCTAAAAATGACGAACAGCAGTGGACTCAACACCGACGTTTGCGGTACACCACTCGTAACTGGACTCCATGATGAATATTTCCCATCAACCACCACCTTCTGCCTTCTTTCAGCAAGCCAATTACTGATCCAAAATGCTATATCTTCCACAATCCCATTTCTCCGCATTTTGTACAATAGCCTACTGTGCGGAATCTTATCGAACGCCTTGCTGAAATCCATATACACCACATCAACCGGTTTAATCTCATCTATCTGTTTGGTCACCTTCTCAAAGAACTCAATAAGGTTTGCGAGGCACGACCTACCCCTAATCAAATTATTCTTTTATTGATGATTATGAATCCTATCTCTTATAACCTTTTACAAAACTTTACCAACAACTGAAGTAAGGCTCACTGGTCTAACATTACCAGGGTTGTCTCTCCTCCCCTTCTTGAACAGGGGAACCACATTTGCTATCCTCCAGTCTTCTGGCACTATTCCTGTAGACAATGACGATTTAAAGATAAATGCCAAAGGCTCGACAATCTCCTCCCTGGCTTCCCAGAGGATCCTAGGATAAATCCCATCCACCCCAGGGGACTTTTCTATTTTCACACTCTGCAGGATTTCTAATACCTCTTCCTTGTGAACCTCAATCCGACCTATTCTAAGAGCCTGTATCTCAGTATTCTCCTCCACAACATTGTCGTATTCTAGAGTGAATACTGTCGAAAACTATTCATTTAGTGCTTCCCCTATAGTCCTCTGACTGCACACACAACTTCCCACTACTCTCGTTGATTGGCCATAATCTTACTCTCGTCATTCTTTTATTCCTTAAATGCCTACAGAAAGCCTTCGGGTTTACCCTGATCCTGTCCGCCAACAACTTCTCATGTCTCCTCCTGGCTCTTCTGAGCTCTCTCTTCAGCAATTCAGTCCTCGAAAAGCAGGAGTCTGTTCCTAGCTTTCAAAAATGATCCATGCCTAACATTGAAGTGATTCAGGCACAAATTTGTAAGGAAGCCACTTTGTGATCTAAAGTTTGCCCAACTTGCTAAGAAGCTATTTTGTAAAACAATTGTACCTGACCTGGGAGCTGCGCAAGTTTACCTTATGAACTCTCCAATTAGCTCAGAGTGGTACCTCTTGACGACAAGATTTTATCGCACTCACAGGCGTCTAACTCGGCTGGGTATGTTTGTTTCACCTGATGAATGGCTTAGGTCCTGTAGGAGTGATTAGTCAAGCACACAAAGAACTGTCAATTAACTTTCCTTCATTATGAATTCTGCATTTCTCTGTTGTCTGTCTAAGAACATGCAGTGATTTTGTAAGTTCGGTATAAAGGAAGCCACTGTGTATCAGTACAGCAGAGTAGCCTGCTGGGGCACTTGAAGAGCTGGTACCCTACTCGCCTCGGTTATTCAAAACTAATTAGTTTAGCTTATCGGTGTCAGTGTTATGTTGTAACAGCGATGCTACTGTTAAATAATGGGGATGACTAAAATTAAACTAAACTGTCTGTAAGAGGGATTTATTCCAGACTTCAAAAGAGAATGATCTCTGCGACGTTCCTCGGGACTCAAGTCTGAGCCCACAAGGGATTCCCTGGGACATCTCAAATCACTAGTTTAAAACTCGCTTGCCAATTCTGCCTACTGGTCCTAAGTGCGAGGTCCCAGGATCTTCACGAATGCAAATTCTTCTTATTCATAACTAAGAGCTATGCCCAGGCCTTTTTGCCACATTTAACCTTTGTGATCATTCCAGTTGATGACTAGGAGCTAGGCTCCAGGCTTAGTCTTTCCAGATCCTTGACACCTCAGCCCATCCAATGTGTGATGATGCAGTCGTCGTTGACATGGCCTCCCAGTGTTTCATGCCTGAGGATGGGATGGAATGTTCATGAGGCTGCCTGGCGCTTAGCAGCTTGCTGGAGGCCAAGTGCAGGGAGGTCACGATGCAGCACAGGTTGGCATCCGGGCTCTGGAGGCCTGTGATGGTTCACTGCAGCTGCTGGTGGAGGTGTGGCCCGGCCTTCTTCGGCTCCCCCACTCACCCAGGATACGATACAGGAGGGCAGCCAGGAGATATCAGGGGGCATGATGCTGACACAGCCGGTGAGCGGACTCCCAACCATCCAAATGGTTGACAGGACTGGGCGTGCAGGTAGCTGGAGGTGGGCATCTGGGGACCCTGAAGGGCCTTCGGCGACTCCTGCTGATCCACTCGCTGGGAGGGAAGGATGATGGGTCTCAGGGGTGGGGAGGCTGCACTCACCAGTTTCACAGTCGTGGCCCACAATGCCAGTTAGGCCGTGTCGAGGCCTCAGTCATAGACCCAGCTGATTGGTGAAGCAAGTCCAAAATGAAGCCTGAGCATTAATTTCCCTGCACTGAGCTCCTCAATCATCCTGTACGTGGATTTGCTCAGTCAGCACTAGGCCCATTATTCCGACTGGTCCTATATTTGCCCACATGTAATCCATAACTGGTGTGAAATGGGCGAACCCAGCTCTAGGCACTTGAGGCATCATGATCCGATATTTTCTGGCATTGTGTAGGTATTGGCTAATTGACTAACTCAGCATTAGGCCTGAGATGCAACCTGAACCTTCATCATGGCCAGGGTGGGAGTGGAATATTGCTCATTTAATCCACCACCATGAATCACATTGGCTGACGAGGCCCAAGACACAGCTTTAGCTCTGCGTGTATGGGTGCTGGAGATGACCACTGATCTGATACGGGGAGTGGAATTGGCTAATCCATTCCTCGGCCAAGATTCAACCTGGGCTGCATTGCCCTGATCTGTGGGTGTCAACTAGCCTTCGTTCAACAGTAAACATTTGGTTCAGGATCTGCATCTCGTTCTAATTTTCCCCACACTGTGCTTCTCGATTCAGCCCACATCATCGAGTGTGAGATCAGTTTAGGAATGTGCCCAAGAATGGAGCCTGGGACTCTCCTGCTCTGTGTGCACATGTATCTGGCTGGGAGGGCGAGGAACCTTGGTTCCACATTATTCCATCAGACCAACTAGCACGAGGCACACGATGAAGCCTAAGTTTACGTTTGCTTACGTTGTGGGTTTTGGTCAGTTCGAGAAGGAAAAGTCAGGAAAACTGGCAGATGAGGTATGTTGATCTGGGTCACCCGGTCTACTTCAAAACAGAGGACTAGTACATTTGCTTCCAAGGATTACTGGTTTTTATTCTCTCTGGTTAAGAATGAGCTTGGTTATCTCGGAAGTATTAAGCCAAAATGGAAGCTATGCACATCGTGCATGTGGGGCCTCTCAGTCCCAGATCTGATGAAGGATCAGCAAGCACTGGCCTGAGACTGAGCCTGCACCTTAATTACACAGTCTGGGTCTGCAGAAGTCCCACATTGGGTGGAATTAGTAAATTCAGTGCTGTACTGGCAATGGAGACTGAGGCTTACACTTCTCAGCATGGGACTCCAAAAGTCCCACATTAAATCATATAATTCCTGTAGCGTGGAAACTGGCCCTTCGATCCAACAAATCCACAATGATCCTCTGAAGAGTATCCCACCCAGACCCATTCCCCTAATCTCTTACTCTTTATTTACCCTGACTATTGCACCTGACCTGCTCATCCCTGAACACTGTGGGTAGATTAGCATGGTCAGTTCATCTAATCTGCACATCTTTGGACTGGGGAGGAAACCGGAACACCCGGAGGAAACACACACAGACACAGTGAGAACATACAAACGCCACACAGACAGTCACTTGAGGCTGGAATCGAACATGGGTCCCTGGCGCCATGAGGCAGCAGTGCTAACCGCTGAGATATTGCGCCACCCCATCACTGATCCACCGTGCCACATTGGGTGGAATTGTTACATTCAGAACTGGGTCCAAGATGGAGGCTGAGGTCCACATTAGCCCACATGGGGCTCGAACATCCCACACTGGATGAAATTGGGAAAAGCAATGCTAGTCCGTGGATGGAGAAATCCCGTGTCTTTGCTGTGCATCGCCAGATGGGAGGAGGATTTAGTTCCTGGCCAAACAACAATTCGAGGAATAATATCAATGATCAAGGGCAGAGATTAATCGCTTAAAACTCAGGAATAGGAAAGGTGAAACCACAATGGTATACTACAGGCCACACAACAGGAAGCAGGAGACAGATCTTGGAAAGACGTAACATAAGCAGGGTTGCTGGTTTGGGTAATTTTCATTTCCTGTATATTGACTGGGACTCACTATGTGTTCGGGGCAGAATTTGTAAGGATCATTCAAGAGGTTGTCTTGACATGATATGTAAACAGTCCAACCAGGGGAGGGATTATATGGAACCTGGTTTTGGGAAATGAGCCCAGCCAGGTCAGGAATCGAACTTGGGTCCCTAGCGCCATGAGACAGCAGAACTAACTGTTGAATCACCGTGCCACCCCACCACTAATCCAACTTGCCATATTGGGGGGGGGGGGGGGGGGTTGGGGGAGAGGTGGGGCATTTCGGGAGTAGTGACCATAATACTGTAAGATGCTCGTGGATTAGCAGCCCTCAGGTGAAGGCCTTAAATTAGAGGAAGGGGCACTACAACAAGGCAGGAACTGGACATTATTGATCGGAGGCGGCTGTTTCAGGGTAAATCGACATCGGAGATGTGGGAGTTTTTCAAACAACAGTTGATAAGAGTTCAGGAGTGGCACATTCCTGGGAGAATGAGGGATGCGTATCGCAAGATACGTAAACCTCAGATGACCAGGGATGTTAAGACCTTGGTCAGAACGCAAAATAAAGCCTTCCTAAGATTTAATTTGGAGGTGCCAGGATTGGACTGTTGTGTACAATGTTAAAAATCACACAACACCAGGTTATAGTCCAACAGGTTTAATTGGAACTCTAGCTACTTCATCAGGTTGTTGTGGAGTATAAGATTGTAAGACACAGAATTAAGAGCAAATATTTACAGCGTGATATAACTGAAATTATATATTGGAAATGATCTGAATTGTTTATTAAGTCTCTTATTTTTTTGAATGACATGATGGTTTCAGTTCTTTCATATGCAAATTCCGGAACGTTCTAAAAGTTACATTCTCTCGGGAACTTTAACCCTCAGTGCCACGTTGGCCCAGATAATGCATTGGAGGTGTGAGGTGCGCTGTGTGAGGCTGTCTGTGCCCCAGTGTTCAGACTGATACTAATACAAAAAATGGATCTACAGAATCTTACATGGGCTTAAGCCGTTTTTGAGCAAAATAAAATGTAATTCTGCAAGTACAAATTCACACCACAAAGGTGTGTGTGTGTCTGTGTGTGTGTGTGGGAGTGTAACCTCTAGGGTCACATGAACCTAAGGTCTCGGTGGAGGCCATCCCCCGAGTACGTGGCAGGTAGTCATTTGATTCGGCCAACATAGTCTATCTCGTACACTGCAGGCAAGGATGCCCTGAGGTATGGCAAATTAGTGAGAGCAAGCATAGGCTACGGCAACGGTGAATGGGCACCGCACCACAATCAACAGACAGGAGTGTTCCCTCCCAGTCGGAGAACACTTCAGCAATCCAGACATTCGACCTCAGAACTTTGGGTGACCATTCTGCAAAGCAAACTTCAGGACGGGCAACAGCGAAACGTGGCCAGGCAGAGGCTGATAGCCAAGTTCTGTACCCATGGGGATGGCCTCAACCAGGAGCTTGGGTTCACACGACAGGTGACCCCACTACGCCACACACACACACATCTCCAGACACATTTGCACACAATTCTACAGACCAATACACTCCGCAAATCCTTTCTCATATGCAAGATGTTTCTCGTAAGCTCACACACACTCCCACACTCACACAAGCACTCTCTCACAGACTTTTACCCCTTTACACTGACACTCACACACATACACAGATACGCTATGTCTCACGGACACTCAACCTCACCCTGCAACCAAGTCCACATGCACGTGCCTACACACACACACATATCAGCATGTGGCGTGAATTTGTACTTGCAGAATTACATTTCATATTGCTCGAAAATACTTAAACCATGTACGATTCTGTATCATCATTTTTTAGATTAGAATCAGTCTGAACACTGGGGCATTGACAGACTCAGGGCATCTCGGACTTTCAATGCATTATCTGGGGCGACACGGCACCGAGGGTTAAAGTTCATTTGAGATTGCACCTTCAAGAAACTACTGGAATTTACACATGAAAGGAATGAATCCAACATGCCCATTCTAAAAGATGAGAGACTAAACAAGCAATCCAGGCATTTTTTTTTCAACATATAATTTCAGTTACATCACACTGTACACTTTTGAGATGAGTTCTGTATCCTATGATCTTATACTCCACAACCAGCTGATGAAGGAGCAGTGCGGAGAAAGCTAGTGCTTACAAATAAACCTATTGGATTATAACCTGGTATTGTGTGATTTTTAACTTCCAAAGGTTTAGGAAGATGGAAAATGACAAAACCCTTGAAGTAAAGAAGGAAATTAGGAATTAACTTATCCAAGGAATTAGAAGGGGTGACGAAAGGTCATTAGCAAACAGGATTAAGGAGAATCCCAAAGCTTTTCACACATATATAAAAAAAACAAGAATGCAGCCGGGAAAGGGTTGTCCCACTCAAGGACATAGGAGGGGATCTATGTGTAGAGTCAGAAGAGGTAGGTGAAGTCCTAAACGTAGACTTTATGTCAGTATCCAGCAAAGATAAGGAATTGGTGGAGGATGATCTCAGGGAAGGGAATGGCAAGTTTCTAACTCAAGTTACTACTAAAAATGAATAGGTGTTGTGCGTATTAAACATATTAAGATGGACAAGACTCCAGATTCTGATGGGATCTGTCCCAGAGTATTGAGTGAGGCAAGAGAGCAATTTACTGGAGCATTCTATCAACAAACTCTACCAACAAATACTTTGAGTTAGAACCCATCTACCACCCCCTGAGAAAAGGAACAGGAAGTCACTTCACCACAGGAAATATTCCAATTCATATACCCATCATAATGCCTCTTAAATATTGCAATTGTACCAGACTCCACCACTTCCTCTGGCAGCTCATTCTATACGCGTACTACCCCATGCGTGAAAAGGTTGCCCCTTAGGTCTCTTTCATATCTTGCCCCCTCACCCTAAACCTATACCCTCTAGTTCTGGACTCCCCCACTCCAGGGAAAAGACCTTGTCTATTTATCCTATTCATGCCCCTCTTAATTTTGTAAAGATCACCCCTCAGCCTCCGACGCTTCAGGGAAAACAGCCCCAGCCTGTTCAGCCTCTCCCCATAGCTGAAATCCTCCAATCCTGGTTACATTTTTGTAAATCTTTTCTGAACCCTTTCAGGCTTCAAAATATCTTTTCGATAGAAAAGATACCAGATTGCATGCAATATTCTAACAGTGACCTAACCAATGTCCTGTACAGCCGCAACATGACCTCCCAACTCCTGTACTCAATACGCTGTCCTATAAAAGAAAGCATACCAAACGACTTCTTCACTCTCCTATCTACCTGCGACTCCACCTTCAAGGTGCTATGAATCTGCACTCCAAGTTCTCCTTGTTCAGCAACACTCCCTAGGAGATTACAATTAAGTGTATAAATTACTAGTCCTTTGTCCATACTAACTATACACCTTATGCTCACATCTAAATTATTTATATAAATTACGAAAAGTAGTGGACCCAGTACCGATTTTTGTAGCACTCCATTGTTCACAGGCTCCCAGTCGAGGACCACAGTGTGTAATCTCATAATATTTGATCACTTATTTAAGAACGAGTTTAGGATTAATTTCTTGTTATCACTGAAGACTGTTGAGGCTGGCGTATTAAGTGTACTGAAGCTGAGATGGACCGATTTTAATCAGGAAGGCAATCAACGGTTTTCGGGAAAAGTCAAGTCATTGGATTTGAGGGTTATCAGAATATCTGACCACACTTAGTGGGCTGAATGGTCTACTTTTGCACCCATGTCTTATTGTCCGTTGGTCAGAGTGAATTGACATTTTATTTTGGGAGTAGAGTCTCTTATTGTTGTTTATGTTAACACGTTAGTTATTAATCATGTGAATTCAACAGAGGGAAATGATTTTGCGGGCACTTTACTTTTTTCCCAACCTTGGATGGAGAGTCACAGTTCTGAAGTTATGCCTGTGAGTGAGAAGTCCTCTACATTTGGACTCCAGCTCAGCATGGAACTTATTTGAAATTCGAGAAATTGCAGTATTGGACAATGCAGAAGCTGGAAAAAACTATCGACAAAAGCTCAAAGTAAAAATTTTCATTAGATTTGACAAAGGCATTGACAACTGTGCATTCATAACATCAGAGTCGCCACTACTAAATTAATACAGGATAAAACAATCAATTACCAGTTCAGAAAAGAGCAAATTAAACCTCAGCATGATGTGGAGGAATCAAAGCGTTGAAAAGGAAACTGAAAAAACAAATTGAGGAAACTGTTGACTGAGAGTAAAATAGTGTTTATTCTGAATGGGGGTCAGGGAAAAAAAAATCAATGCAGCCCCTTAAATATAAAAATGCATTGGAGCAATGTCACGAATGAAGATTGCAACCAACCATGAAAGAGTTGCAGGTGTTTTGACAGACAAACTGCTTTTATCCAAAGGGCTCTGACAACACAGGCAGTGGAACATTTGTAGAGAGAGAGAGCTCTGGAAATCTCCGGTTTCAGAATGAGAAACTGGGAAGAAATGGACATAAATTCCAGTGGGCAAAGGAAGACGTTTATGTTGATCTCTTTAGAAAGTGAATGAACCTTCAAGACTTCATGAGATAAACATATTGGGCTGTAAAAGTAAAACAACTTCAAAGCATTGCAGAGATTGTTGATACAAATATTGTTTTATGTTAGGATGTTTCTGCGTTTAACTTTTCATTCACATAATAAAGTTCATTTTTGTTAAATAGTGTGACCTGTGGTGCTCTGCATCTTTCAGTTAGAATAGAATCTTTACAAGCCCTTCGGTTCAACAAGTCCACACCGATCCGCTGAAGAGTAACCCACCCAGACCCATTCCCGTACCCTATATTTACCCCTGATATACCTACCCTACACATCCCTGAACACGGGGCAATTTATCATGGCCAATTCAACTAACCTCACATCTTTGGATTGTGGGAGGAAACCGGAGCACCAGGAAGGAACCCACGCAGTCATAGGGAAAATGTACAAACTCCACACAGCAGCCCAAGGCTAGAATCGAACCCATGTCCATGGCGCTGTGAGGCAGCAGTGCTAGCCACGGTGACACCCTCGCATTACTTATGAATATTTGAAAGTATCTTTAAACATTGACTGTCCAGACAAAGTTTACAGGATTCTTGTTCCTGGAGACAAAAGGTGAGCAGGGTTAATCAGTGAGAATCTCCACGCACAGTGAGAAAGCAGAACGCAGACAGGCTCTGGAAGTGATCACCAGATAAAGCACATATTCAAATGACTTCGGGCACAGTGTGATGCATTTGTTTTTGTTTGACACAGGGAGCATGTCTGAAGATTTTGGAAAATGTTTGAATGGGAGTTTGACATGCGAGGCGAGAATTGGATGCCCATCTCTGATTATCCCCAAAAATGATGTGAAGGAGCCGGTGTTTTCCTGGGGTGGGCAAAATGAAAATTCACACAACACCAGGTTATATTCGAACAGGTTGATACTCAATCACACTCATGTGCACATTCTACCAAGCATGCACACACACACACACACACAAACACACACACACACACACACACACACACACACACACACACACACACACACACACACACACACACACACACACACACACACACACACACACACACACACACACACACACACACACGCCAATTCTCTCTCACGTACACTCACACACACTCTTCCACATATGCACATATACAGATATATGTCTATGTGGTGAATTTGCATTTGCAGATACATTCTATTTTTGCTCCGATAGCACACAGCCTGCAGGCAGTCAATTCCTATCACAGTTTATAAATCCCTACTCTGGAAATTGAACCAGTCTGACTCAAGTTTGGGATACAGACAGACTCTAACCTCACACCGTTAATACATTGTCTGAGCTGAAATGTCCTTTTGTTTTATAAAACCTTGGGTTATCTCTAGGATGTAACTTAAAAGAAGTTCTGGGATTTACATATTAATGAAGCGAAACCTGCAATACATTCTAAAAGGCGAAAGACGTAACAGCAATCTAGGTTCGTTTAATATATCATTTCAATTGCATACCACTGTGATAGTTTACTATAAATTCAGTGTCTTAGGACCCCGCTGCACTCGTTACCTGAAGTGGCAGCACTTGCAAATAAAAATTATGGACTATAACCTGGGGGTGCAGTAGGATTTTTAACTTTATCCCTGATAAGTAATGGTGTGACAGTCAGCTCCTTGAAGTGCTGCAGACTCTGCGACTTGGTGTCTGCCTTGCGACCATTAGAACCTACTTCTCCTGCAGAATAAACGTGGGTGTACTCCTTAAATTGGTATTCTTGCAAAGGGTCCCGATGAATGCATGATGAGCGGTAGGAGCTTGGGAGGAGCTTGGGAGAAAGCAGCACATCAGTTGAGTGTGGACTACCACTGACAGGCCCTTCCCTCCATTCCTCTCTCCGCTGACACACACTCACACACATGCCCGAGAATTGAAACCCATACAGAGATTCCTCACTGCCTTGAGTATGATGGGTGGGAGAGGTCAGCCCCAGAACCTGTTGCATACTCCCTTGTGGATGATTGGGGAGAGGACAGGGCAGACCCAGCTCCTGCTTCTCGCTCCCTTGTGGATGATGGGTGGGAGAGGGAAGCACCGGATCATGTTGCACACTCCCTTGTGGATGGTCGGGAGAGAGGATAGGGCAGTCCGAGATCCTGTTGCACACTCCCTTATGGATGATGGGGGGAGGGGAGAGGACAGTCCCAGCTCCTGTTGCTCACTCCCTTATGAATGATGCGAGAGTGGAGAGGGCAGATCAAGCTCCTGTTGCTCACTCTTTTATGGAAAATGGGGGAGAGGGGAGGGCAGACCCAGCTCCTGCTTCTCGCTCCCTTGTGGATGATGGGTGGGAGAGGGCAGCACCGGATCATGTTGCACACTCCCTTGTGGATGGTCGGGGGAGAGGATAGGGCAGTCCGAGATCCTGTTGCACACTCCCTTATGGATGATGGGGGGAGGGGAGAGGACAGTCCCAGCTCCTGTTGCACACTCCCTTGTGGATGATGGCGGAGGGAAGAGCGCAGTCTCAGGTCCTTTTGCTCACTCTCTTGTGGATGATGGGGAGGGGTTAGGGCACACCCAGCTCCTGTTGCTCATCCCTTATGGATGATGGGGGAGGGTAGAGGGCAGACCCAGCTCCTGTTGCTCACTCCCTTATGGATAATGGGGGAGGGGAGAAGGCAGACACAGCTACTGTTGCAAACTCCCTTGTGGATTATGGGGGAGGGGTGAGGACATTCCCAGCTCCTATTGCAAACTCCCTTGTGGATGATAAGGGAGGAGAGATGGTAGTCCCAGCTCCTGTTGCTCATTCCCTTGTTGGGGATGGATTTTCCAGAAATTGCCTGACTTGGGCGAAGACGGATCTGACTGACTGGAATGGATGATTGGAAACGCAAGACTATTTGAACAATGGGATTCCCGCTTTTTGGAAACGTGTATGGACAGCATGATGGCCAATGAGCGATGGTGGAATGTACGGGCAAGTGTGGAACTGTTAAATGAGAAAAATGAATGGGGATTGGCCAATGACAGGTGCGGAGTGTGCTGGGACTGAAGGTGTAATAGTTCAATAATGAAGGAAAGGGTGGGAGCGTCCCTATGGTTAGACATGCTGTGGGATATAGGTAAAGCAGTGTTACTTCTGCAACCATAATTGCTTCTGCAAGGTAAATGAACTAACACCAGTGTATAATTGGTTCAGCCAAGAATGAAAACTATATAAAGGAAATTCATAATTGCTTTTCATCAACTGAAATGTGCATACAAGAATGAAAAGTGCCTGCAAGCAATGGAAGATGTTGCAGACGAACAGTTGAGATGCAAAGAACATTGAGTTATGCCAGACTCGGCACGTTGCCCTCATATAAGACTGAAACGAGCCAAGATAGTTACAGGATAAATAAGAGTGAGGGTCGTCCGGCTTGGAGTAGGGGACAAAGTAAACAAGGGCAGAGTGCACCTAGGTTGGGGCAGAACACAATAAGTAATATTGATAGGTTTGAAGCCAGTGAGGTAAACGGGGAAGTACCGTGACAGACTCAATTAAACTGTATAAATTGTGAAATAATTTTGGGATCGGGATGCCTATTTGCTAGACACCCATCTTGCAAGAACGTCTCAATAAAATTCGCTGTTTCAGAATTTGTCTTGGGCTGATATTTATTATATTGTGAGCTCTGTTTCTCACAATTAGGGCGCTCGTCCGGGGTGTCCATCATCACCAGCGGGATAGACACTGTCAATCGCTAGTAAGACGTGTCCCATTCCTTTTAGTATGATCCCATGATCCTCGGTGGTGGGTTCCTCCTTCTGGTTGACTGATCAAGATCCGATGACAGTCTATCTGAATCAGGCGAAAGGTTGCAAGTAGGTACAGGGAGACATCGAGCCAGGCAACTCCGTGCATGGACCAAGGAAGGAAAACTGACTTTTAAGTACTGCCTTGGTGGCTGGGATTGAGCTCTTGTAGTTACTAAGGGACTAACGAAGGAACTCAATATGGGCTATGCCGAGGGTAAGGTAAAAATCCCCGGGAAGAAAAAAGGAAATCGAAATGGAGGCTGGGTCTCTGAAAACAGACCTCAAGAAAGTCCATTGGGCAGGATGTTGTGGAAATGGAAAAATAATATTTGTACAAGGGGAAACGATAGGAAAAAGATGATTAAATATTGTTGCTTTGTATGGACTGAGGAATCCATTCTTCATCCCGCCGTTTTCTGGCCAAAATATGGGTCGGACTAAGACTATGCTTGTACATAGTTGAATTTATATGTCAATGGAAATCAGCTTTACAGTCAGGAGGAATCAGATTATGCTTCGTGTCGGAAGGGCTATTAGCTGAAGGACTACTGAGGGTAAACATCGCAACTAAGTCATGGCCAGACATCCGAAAAAGGTTAAAAAAAAATAGAGGGCTGGAGGGAGAAGCCTCTAGAGGAGATGTTGTGGGAAGTTCAGAAAGTGTCTGTGAGATATGGTGTGTGTGTGTGAGAGAGAGAGAGAGTGAGAAAACAGCTGGACAGCTAATAGAAAGTTTAACTCTTTGTGAATCGGTTTGAATGCACATTTGTGTGTTGGTGATTGAATGTTTGTGCTTTGTTCCCTGGAGCTTGAGATCCGGGACTGTTTCGAATCTGATTTCGATTGTGGAAATTTAACATGATTTCTTTTAAGGTTAAGGATTTTACAATGATTATGAAATAAAATTTTAACTCCAATTCTTTTTACAGGCCATGAATGCCTTACTATCAGTTTGTAACTAATCTCTTTTATCCTGACATAAAAGCGATTTATGGAGGACAGTTGAAGTCTCAGTTCAACATTTGATTGTAATAAATTAAAAAAAAATCCTATGGTTAATTCCTGTGTCCTTGGATTCGGCCATTATTCTTGCATTATATTTTTTTTTAAAACTTGAGCAGACAAATACTTTTAAGGTAGCTCCAGTTATTTTACGACCTATAGCATTATAAGTGAGCAATGACTGGTCAGGACTACTTAAGAAAACTAATTTTGGATTTAAATTAAGGAACTAAAACCGGTAATTATAGTGGATTTCGAAGTTGGGAACTGGATGCATTTTATATTTTAAATGTTAAATACTGAATAAATGAATTTATATTATATAAATATACATTTACAAGTAAGATTCCAAAATGTATAGTTAGGAACAGGCTTTAACTTTAGACAAGTATAAATTGATGTATCGGTATTTGAGGTGACAGGGAGGAAGAAATATTGCAATATTTCTTTAAAAAATCCAGATCTGAGCAAAACATCGGTTGATGAAGAATGGCCTTTACGAGGCCCTAAAGCTGTTCAATTGGTTAAATCGGCTCAGCAATTGATCCGGCAACGTAACATGAGAAGCAGAAACTAAAGGCAAAAAATAATGATAGCCACGGTTGATAAGGTAATAAAGAGAAGGCCAAAACTAAAAGCAGAAGGAAACCGGAATGGTGGCGGGCAGCATGTTGAAAATAACGGGAGGAGAAGAGATCGGGGAGGAGATGTTAAGTGGTCCGGTGGACAGGAACAAGGATCGACGTGGAAATCCCCACAGGCGGGATGTTATTACTGTGGAAAGACAGGTCACTTTCAAAGGGAGTGTCCAGATCTGAAAAAGGAAGCAAAGGCAGTACCGTTTATGAACCTTGATGAAGAATAGGGGTTTCAGGGGCTCCTTACCCCTGGGGACCCACTAGAAACCCTTGAGAAATTTGTAGGTGGTACCTTAAAAAAAGGATGTAGTTTTCCGAATCGATACGGGGGCAGCACGGTCATACATAAATTTTAAGCCCAAGGGAGTTTAAATCTCGAAAAGACTATTAACTCTTTCGGGTGTAAAAGAGGAGGGATTTACAGTTCCAGTTTTTGAACGTAAAATAATCGAAAGTGGGAAAGATATAGTCTAAAGTGAAATGTTATATATTTTTGATATCGGAAGTAATTATTGTGGAGGGATTTAATCATACTCCTACGCTGGAGATTGGAGTAAGGGACCAGAGATTAGTGATACAAATGGCCGTCCTGACCGAGGAAGCAGAGAAGGAAATAGAACCCAGAGTGTGGGCACGGGAAGAGAATCGCGGGGGATTACATCTACCTCCTTTGGAGATCAGTTTAAAGAGAGAGGGAGACGTGGTTTGCAAAAGTCAATATCCGATTTCAATAGAGTGACGCTAAGAACTGCAGCCAGTAATTGAGGAAATGATTAAGGATGGATTACTAGAGTCCTGCATGTCTCCTTACAATACCCCTATCCTGCCAGTAAAGAAATCGGATGATAGCTATCGCCTGGTACAAAAGACCTAAGCGCAATGAACCAAATAGTAAAAGCCCGCCACCCTGTGGTCCCTCATCCCTCTACACTACTGAGTAAGATTCCCCACGGCCATAAATAGTTCAGTGTTGTGGATCTGAATGATGCATTCTGGGCATGTCCACTGCGGAGGGTGTAGGAATCTGTTTGCCTTCGAGAGGGAAGATCCAAAAACAGGGTAAAAACAGCAGTACAGACGGACGGTACTCCCACAGGGACTTACTGAATCCCAGAATCTCTTTGGTCAGGTGTTGGAACAGGTCTTGGAGAAGTTCAATAGCCGCAAAGGAACTACTCTGTTAAAATATGTAGATGGTCTTCTGGTAACAGGTGAGAAAAGGGAATAAAACAATAGAAGCCACAAACGAATTAGTAAACTTTCTAGGACAACAAGGATTGAGGGTCTCCTAGATTAAATTGCAATTCGCAGAGAAGAAAGTCGGATATTTGGGACACCTATTCAGTGAAAGAAAACGAAAAACAAGTCCAGAAAGAATTGAGGGAATTGTGGAAATGCAGCTGCCTAAAACCAAAAGAGAATTACGAAAATTCCTGGGATTAGCGGGGTACTGTAGATTTCGGATAGACTCATATGCAAAGAAAACAAAGAAATTATACTTGAAACTATTAGAGGAAGAATCTAAATTATTGATTTGGCCAGAAGAAGGGAGGGAATTAGTTGAGAACTAAAGAGGAATCTAATCTATACCCCTGTTCTTGCATTACCTTCCCGAGACAAGCACTTCCATTTTTTGTTATGGTCGGCAGTAGAGTGGCTCGAGGGTCCTAACCCAACGATTGGGGGCGGGGAGGTGGGGGGGAAGAAGCAACCGGTTGCCTACTTGTCTAAATTATTAGACCCAGTCTCAAGCAGGTGACGGAGTGTGTGCAGGCAGTGGCAGCAGCAACCGTATTGGTATAGGAGAGTCGGAAACTTCCTTTTGGGGGATCCTTAATATTCACCACCCCATGTCAGATACGGACCATACGAACGCTGAAAGCAGGACGATGGCTCACAGACTCTCGGATATTTCAATATGAGGCAATCTTAATAGAACAGAATGACCTTGTGTCAGTCAAAGACAGTTGCTTGAATCCAGCTGCATTTCATTGGCAGGGAGAGGGGGTGGCCCTTGGCAATCCAGAACACAACTGCCTTGATATTATTGAATTGACTTAAGGGACGGACCGTTGCAGCTCGCTTGTTTATCGATGGGTCCCCCCAGGTGATTGAGGGGAAAAAGCACATTGGATATGCTGTAGTACATGAGATAGACGAAAGCGTTATCGAGGCTGAAAGACTGCCTATCGGCTGGTCAGCCCAAACTTGTGAACTCTCTGCCCTAGAAAGAGCTCTCAGAGCCTTAGAAGACAAGGAGGCAAAGGTGTACACAGATTCCAAATATGCATTTGGAGTGGTACAAATCTTCGGAAAGGTTTGGCAAGAAAGAGGACTAACAAATAGAAGAGGAAAAGAACTAACGAATGAGGAATTGATAACCAAGTGCTGGAGTGTCTGTTACACCCGAGAGAAATAGCGGTAGTTCATATAAACGGACATCAGAAGAGGAATGAACTGGAAGTCAGGGGAAATAAACTGGCCGATGAGGCACCTAAAGAAGCAGCCCTGAATTCACAGGGAGCAGTAATGTACTCCTTAATACGTGCAATTCTACATCTTCATGGTGCCCCGTCGTTTATTGAAAAGGATGAAAAGCAACTAAAACATTTTGAAGCTGCAAAGACAGCGGATGGGAGCTGGATGTTACCCGATGGGAGGGAAATGTTAAATAAAATGCGAGAAATTATGGCTGTCTTACATGGGGGGAGTCACTGGGGAGTGCAAGAAATGTGCGATTTAGTCTTAAGGAAATATGGATGCAAAGGGATATACACAATAACCAAACAGATCTGTGAGGGAATCATAAGATTTCTATATTATATATATATAATATGTGTGTGTGTGTGTGTATATATATATATATATATATATATATATATATATATATATATATATAAACAAGAAGGTATTAAGGAAACAAGTCCCAGGAGGGAGAGGATCTGGGATAAGGCCATTTCAGAGAATTAAAATAGAATTTTCCGAATTACCCCGATTGGGAAGACTGATGTATATGCTGGTAATGGTTTATCACCTATCTAGAGGGGTGAAGGCGTACTCTTTAGTCACTGCCACCACAAGTGAGGTGTCCAAGATAATACTTGAACATATAATCCCCAGGTGCGGGATAGTGGAATGCATAGATTCAGGTCAGGGAACTCATTTTACTTCCAGGGTGCTCCAGAGAGTGGTGAAGGGGTGAGGAACCTCCTGGGAGTTCCACAGCCCTTGGCACCCAACTTCATCAGGAAAGGTTGAGAGAATGAACCACATACTCTTTAAGCAATTATCTAAATTAATAGAAGAAACAAGACTCCCTTGGACTAAGTGTTTACATATCGCACTATTGCGAGTGCGAACGGCCCCAAGGAAAGATATGGGGATGTCCCCTTATGAGATATTGTTTGGCCTGCCCTATCTAGTAAAGAAAGTGGAACTGCCCACTCCGGAGACTAAAGATTTGTTCTTAAAGAATTATATACTGGGCTTGTTCTCCTCTTTGCCCTTTCTCAGGAAAAAGAGTTTATTGGCACAGACTACATCCCTTAAATTAACTGTACATCCGATCCAACCGGGGGATTGGGTTCGAGTCGAATCATGGACTGTGACCAAATTGCAACCAGAATGGGAGGGGCTGTACCAAGCATTCTTAACCACTGAAACCCCGATAAGAATGGCAGAGATAGTCGGATTAAAGGGCCAGTGGAATGTCCAGTTGAGAGAGAAGTCTGGACATCCGAATCGACAAAAGAAATACTTAAACTTCAGCTAAAAAGACTTTAAATAACTGATTATGCAGTAGAGATGCGAGCGCGTGATATTTTCTGTAGTATTGTATGTTAAGTGTCTCGGTGATTCAGCACCACTGTAGAATGGGAAGAACGTTTAGGTACACTATATTAGCTTTTCTCATCATAGGATTCTATCAGGCTATTGTGTCGTCGTCTTACTTAGTGACAACAGTTCCCGAAAGTACAAATCTACAAGTCATAGAAGCATATACCTACAGTCTGGTGCATTGTGGAGATGTAAGAAATCTTAGGCAATGCAGCAACTCAGAAATACATCTTAGTTTCTATTAAAAAGGTCCCGAAAGGGGGGCATGGGATAAGACGAAAGGGAAGAAATGTCCCGGAGAGAGAAGTATAAGGGAAATCTTTGAGTAAAGAATGGCGGAGGCAGGAAGCCCTCAGAGTTGATCTCTTGATTAATCCACTCGTTACAATACACCAAGGCCCTTTCCGGCCAGCTCTGGCCTGTACAGATAAAAAGTGTAACCCAATATATTTACCAACAAAGAAAACCTCATGGTATGAAGCAGTTTTAGGGGGAGAAACCTATCAGGTCCAATTAGATCAAATATTTGGAATAGAGATGAAAGCAGACAGAAGAATTTCCTGGAATTTTGTTTTAAAATACAGGTGAAAGACAGAACCCGATTAGGAAAAAGGAATAGCAGAGTCACTTACTCTGACTCTAAGGTGATAAAAATTGTGGAGGTAAAGGACTTAAAGCAGACCATTGAAGTAGAAACAGCTGGGATACTAATGCCTGGTTTGAATGGGTAAAGCGCACTGTGAAAAGTTTGCATAAAAGCAATTGGTGTGCATGCGCCTCAGGGAGACCAATGCCCCAAGTAGTCCCCTTTCCACTCGGCTGGAAGCGAGACAGGAGAGGTATGACATGCACGATATCCCTCTATCAGGGTGAGACGACAAGGACTAATAAATATTGTATTCCCTTTCTATGAAAGTTCCCTCTTTTAAAGAAGAAACGCTGAAAGACCCCACCACCTCCGCCCCACCACCATCGGAAATCACACATCGTGTGTAAACAGGCGAGGAACAAATCGGTCCAGATATTTGGGGGAACTGAAAGCATGTGCCGAAATTCAGCACGTGTCCGAAAAGGGAGGGAAATACTCCGCATTAAGGATTCCCCGAGCGGATCTGTGGTGGTACTGCGGAGGGAAAATATTGAGACCCACCCGACCTATAGATTGGAGGGGCATGTGTGCAATTGTATAATTGGCAATTCCGTTCACCTGGGCATTTAAAAAGAAAGAGATCGTAAAGGAAGGGGGACGAAGAAAGAGATCACGATTGGGTACTTCGTTTGTGAGTCCCAAGAGGGGTACCTGATGAGTTCAAGGCTCGTAACTAGATCACGGCAGGCGTTGAATCAGCACTGTTCTGATGGGTAACTGTCAGCAAAAATGTGGACTGGATAAATTATATTTTCTACAATCAGCAAAGCTTCATCAATTACTCTAGAGACGCAATAAAAGGTATAGCCGAACATCTTGATGCAACTAGCAGAATGGCATGGGATAATAGAATGGCCATAGGTATGACCCGAGCAGAAAAAAGCGGGAGTGTGTGTAATGTTAGGAGGGAGCTGTTGTATCTTTATTCCAAATAACCCTGCCCTAGATGGGTCAACGACTCGAGCCCTGCAAGGTCTAACACGAGCGGAAGAACGAGCTAAACATTCAGGAGTCATCACATCATTGACTGGGTGGTTACAATTGTGGCTTGGAAAGTGGAGGGGTGTGGTGGTTTCAGTCCTTACCTCCATGAGCGTAGTGGTGGTCGTTCTAATCGCAATAGGATGCTGCATCATGCTTTGCGCACGGGGGTTAATCAAAAGGTTGATTGAAACAGCTTTGGACATGCAAATGCCCCTATAAAGCGATCGGGGGGAAAGGGCTCTACCTGTTAAACAATTGAGGGAATAAGTGACCGCGGGGAGATTTCCAAAATAAATGAAATTTCGGAGAAGATGCTGGTCAATTTGGAAGCGAGATATAAGAAAAAAATGCATAAGATAACAAATGATAATTAAAGAAAAAGGGGAAATTGTGGGTTATGGTAAACCAGTGTTACTTCTGTAACCATAATTGCTTATTAACATCAGTATATAATTGTTTCAGCCAAACTAATAATTGCTTATTAAATAAAATAATTAACACAGGAATGAAAACTATGTGTAAGGAATACATAGTTACTTTTCATTAGTTAAAATGTGCATACAGGAATGAAATGTGCCTGCAAACAATGGAGGATGTTACAGACAAACAGATAAGGTGAAAAAGAACATCATGATATGCCAAGCTCAGCACATTTCCTTCATGACAGCATGAAAGCAAGCCAAGCCACTTAGAAATAAGGGACAGGATAAATACGGGTGAGGGTCGCCCGGCTTGGTGCAGGGGGAGAAGTAAACAAGGGTGGAGTGCAGCTAGGTAGGGGAAGATCACAATAAGGAATATTGATTGGTTTGAAAGCCAATGAGGTAAACGGTGAAGTATCGAGAATGAAACTGCATAACGTGTTGACTAATTTCTGGATTAGGGTGCCTACTTATTAGCAACCGTCCTTGCAAGAACGTTTCAATGAAATTCGCTGCTTCAGAATTTGACTCGGACTGAAATCTATTCTATTGTGAGCTTTGTTTCTCACACACGGTACAGGTGCTGTTGGCAGGGCTGAGGTGATGGAAGGGGGTGCTTTATTGATGAGGGCAAGTATTCAAGCAGCAGTCAAGATGGAATAACTGAAGCATCATCCACTTAGGCTTTGTGGATAGAGTTAAGCACCAAGCAGGGGATGGTGACGTTATAATATAAGCCCTTCAAACAGTCAATTAGAAGAACAAGTATGCAGGGTGACTGGGGAGACTTGAAGGAGCAATAAGGTTGTCATTGGAGGGGCTTTTAATTTCCCCAACATAGACGTGGATTGCCTGAGCATGAAGTGCTTGGATAGTCTGGAATTTGTTAAGTACGTTCAGGAAGGATTCCTCAAACAGTATATAGACGATCCTACTACAGCAGGGGCAAAACTCTATTAACGCTTGTGAAATAAAGCAGGGCGTGTGAATGAGGTGACAGTGGGGGCGCACTTTGTGACCAGTAATCATTAATTTTAAAATAGTTATGGAGAAGGACAAAACTGGTCCACAGACTCAAGTTCTAAATTGAGACAAAGAATTAGTCACGAGCTTGAAGGGCTTGATTTGAATACGTTGTTTACAGGAAAAATTACATTTGGCAAGTTGGAGGCCTTTATAATTGAGATAACTGGAATTCAAGCTCTATCTATTCCTGTGTGGGTTTGGATGACAGGAATAGGGGGAACCTTGGATAATAAGAGATGCTGAGACTTTGTGAGATAAAAAGGAGGTGTGGCTCAGGTACAGACAGCTGGGATCAAAGGAATCCCTGGAGGGATACAGGGAATACAAGAGTTAAAAAATGTGTTGCTGGAAAAGCGCAGCAGGTCAGGCAGCATTAAAGGAGCAGGAGAATCGACGTTTCAGGCATTAGCCATTCTTCAGGAATGAGGAGGGTGTGCCAAGCACGCAAAGTAAAAGTTCGGGAGGAGGGACTTGGGGAGGGGCGTTCGGATTGCGATAGGTGGAAAGAGGTTAAGGTGAGTGTGATAGGCCAGAGAGGAGGTGGGGGCGGAGAGGTCGGGAAGAAGATTGCAGGTGAAGAAGGCGGTGCAGAGTCCGAGGGTTGGGACTTAGATAAGGTGGGGAGGGGAAATGAGGAAGCTGGAGAAATCTGCATTCATTCCTTGTGGTTGGAGGGTTCCTCGGTAGAAGAGGATACAGGAGCTTACTTCAGAAGGAAATCAGGAGGGCGAAAAGGGAGCATGAGATAGCCTTGACTGAGAGTATCAGGGTAATCCAAAGAGATACTTTAAATATGTTAAAGGTAAAATAATAGGTAGAGAGAGAATAGGGCCCCTCAAGGACCAAAGCGGGCAAGTATGTGCAGAGCCGTAGCAGAGGGGGTGAGATTCTCAATGAATATTTCTCCTCTGTGTTTACTGTGGAAAAAGACATGAAATCTTGGGAAAGTGGGGAAGTTAGTGGTGAAATCTTGGGGAGAGTCCATATCACAGTCGAGGTGGTGTTGGATGCATTAGAATGTCCGAAGGTGAAAAAATATACTGGTCGTGACCAGTTATTTCCAGGAATACTGCAAAAGTCCAGGGAACAAATTGACGGGACTCTGGCTCACAGATTTGCACCATCTTTAGCCACAGGCAGAAGACAGGAGGATAGCCAACGTTGTCTCCATATTTAAGAAGGGATGGAAAGATAAGCCTGTTAGCTTAACATCTTTGGTGGGGCAGTTACTTGAGAAGATTCTGAGGGATAAGATATGCATGCATTTGGAAAGACAGGGTTTAATTAAAAGTATACAACATGGCTTTCTGAGTGGGAGATGAGGCCTCACAGCTTTGTTAAGTGCTGACAAGGGCAGAGAGGTAAACAAAGTCAATATGGAATTTAGTTAGGCCTTTGATAAGGCTCAAAATGGTAGGCTGCTCTGGAAGGTTAGATTGCATGGAATCCATGGTGATCTGGGGAATTTGACTTACAATTCGATTGATGGTGGTAAGCATGCTTGGCGAACTGGAGACCAGTGACCAGTGGAGTGCCTAAGGGGTTGCTGCTAGGCCCGTTACTGTGAGTTTACTATATCGATGATTTGGCTGAGAATGTATTAGTAAGGCATGATTAGTAAGTTTCCTGATGATGCTGAAATAGTCCGTATCATGTACAGAGAGGGAGGTGTACGGAAATTTCAGCAGGACCTTGATCAGTTGGGGAACCGTGCCAAAAATTGGCAAATGGAGTTTAATATAGATAAATGTGAGCTGTTGCATTTTGGGAAGTCAAATCAAGGTAGGAAATTCATGGTGACTGGTAGTGCCTTAAGGAGTATAGTGGAACAGAGTGACCTTGGAGTTCTGTTTCACAGTCCACTTTAAGTGGAGTTACTGGTAGACAGGTCTGTGAAGCAGGCGTTTGGCACACTGGCCTTCATCAGTCAGGGCATTCAGCTTTGAAGTTATGATGCAATTATTCAGGATATTTGTGAGGCTGTATTTGAAGGATTGTGTTCAGTTCTGGTGACCTTGTTATAGGACGGATGCTAATAAACTCGAAAGATTGAAGGCGAAATTTACAAGGATGCTGCCTTTCCTCATTGGTCTGTGTTATCGGAAGAGATTGAACAAGCTCGACGTTTCTCGTCCTCAGTCTAGTAGACTGAGGGGGGACCTTATATATATGTATAAGATCATGAGAGGCATAGGGAGAATGCATTCAATCTTTTTCTGAGTGTTGGGGAATCGAGAATTGGAGGGCATCAGTTTAAGGTTAGAGGGAAAGAATAAAAGGGAGCACGGGGGTCAACTTTTTTACACAGAGAGTGGTGTTCGAATGGAATGAGCTGCCAGTGGAAGTGGTTGAGACAGATACATTTACACGATATAAAAGGCATTTAGACGTGGATAGGAAAGATTGGAAGGATATGGGCCAAGTATTGGGAAATGGAGTTAACCGGGACAGCTATTTTGGTCATCATGTATCAGTTTGGGGCAAAGGCCTATCTCCGTGCTGTAGGACTCTATGACTCTGTGACTGAGCGTCAGTAGCTGAGATTACCTCCTGGACCCATCATCCAGAAGGGAGTGAAGAACCTCTGTATGAATTTCAGATCTGGGGCCAGTGTGTGAGTGTATGTCAGGTGAGAAGGGAAGGGAGGGACAGGCGATGCAGTCTGGATTCAACTCCTGTGCTGCTGCTTTCTATTCCACTAGCTCACACCACCTACCCTCCCAATGCATGCATTCGTCAGATCCATTTGAAAGAATAGCAATTTACGCAGTAAGCTGACATTCATTCTGCAGGGACAGATGGAGATGGGCACCTCCTGCTGGCCTTGCCAGTGACACTCCCATTCAAATATTGTCAAAAAGCTTTCTTCGGGTACACTGCCTGTGTCAACCAAAAACAAATTCATCCCAGTGTGGGCTTCGTCATTTGAATATGTGTTTCATCTGGTCAACGTTGAAAACCCCACCACACTCGGTTATAGTCCAACAGGGTTATTGGGAAGCACTAGTTTTCCCAGCGCTGTTCCTTCATCAGGTCGCTTATTCGGTCATCACTTTCTGAACCTGACCAGCTTCTGCTGCCTCACTGTATATGGAAGATTCTCACTGAATAATCCTGGCCTCCTTTGGCCCGTGGAAACACAAATCCTGCCATCTTTGTCAGAACAATCAACGTAGAGTCATAGGCTTTCCAGCATGGTAACAGACCCTTCGGTCCAACCCGTCCATGCCGACCAGAGATCCCAACTCAATCTAGTCCCACCAGCCAACACCCGGCCCATATCCCACCAAACCCTTGCTATTCATTTGAAACTTTCAGCAAATACTTGCATTGCACCACAGGTCACTTTGTTAAAAAAATACTTTATTGTGCAAATGGGAAGCGAAACAAATCACCCTTATTTAACACAATCCTAATATCTCTTTGACGGTTTGAATTGAATTTCACTTTAACTGCCCAAGATGTTTATCTCGTGAACTCCTGAAGGGCCATTCACTTTCTGAAGGGATCAACCCAAACGTATGTCATAGCCCACTGGAGTTTACACCGATTCCTCCCCAGTTTCTCATTCTTATGATTTCGAGTGCGCTCTGTCTGAAAATGTCCCAGCGTCTGTGTTGTCACAGCTTCCTGTCAAAAGACCTGCAACTGGTTCATTATTGACTCCCTCCTTCCTTGGTGATGTTATTCCCATGCCCTTTTACATTAAAGGGGCAAGTTTGCTATCTCGATTTTTTGTTATTTTCCTAATCCTAATTCAGAAGAAGAACTATTCACCTCTCAATAACGTCAACAGTTTTCTCAATTATAGAATTTATTTTCTTTCCCAACTCTTCCCCAGGGCAGGGTTAACTGGCACGAGGGGTCATAGCTTTAAGATATTAGGAGAAATATATCGATGGGACATCAAAGGTTGGTTCTTTACTCAGAGAGCTGTGAGCACATAGAATACTTTGCCAGTGGTGGTGGTGGAAGCAGTGCCATTAGGGAGATTTAAGTGACTGCTTAAATTGCAGTGAATTGAGGGGTGCACATGTTATTTTATTTTACATTAGGATTGATCCTCGGCACAACATCGTGGGCCAAAGGGCCCGTTCGGTGCTATACTTTTCTGTGTTCATATGTTCTACCACTTTAAATCTTCCACATCAGGCTGAGGTTTAAAATCTTTTCTACCTTCCCCCACTCTCCGCTCTGACCTATCACCTCCACACCCACTCCCATTCACCTATTGTACTCTTTGCTACCTTTCCCCACCCTCCCCTCTGACCTATCGCCTCCATCCCCAAGCACATTCACCGATTCTACTCCTTGCTACCTTCTCACTAGTCCCACACCTCCCTCATCCCAATTTATATCTTCACCCTGGAGAGATGAAGGTGGGAGAGGAGGGTGGAACAGATAGATGAGAGAGGCGACAGACAGGTCAAGAAGGTGGTGGCGAGTTGGCGGCTTGCGACAGGGACAACGGGGGTGGGTATGTAGGGGAGGAAGAGTGGGGGAACTGAGCAAACTGGTGAAATCCACATTGATCCCATTTAATTGCAGGGTCCCATGGCGCAATATGATGCATTCTGTCTCTAAGTGTGAGCGGGAAGGGTTTTGCAATGGAGGTTACCCAGGACCTGCATGTCGTTGGCTGTATAGGAAGGGGAGTTGACGTGTTCAGCGACGGGCTGACAGGGTTGGTTTGTGCGGATATGCCAGAAATGTTCTCTTAAACGATCGGCAAGTTGGCGTCCTGTCTCCCCGATTTAAAGGAGATCACATTGGGTGAACGGATACAGTAGGTGACATTGCTTTGGGTACAAGTAAATTTCTGTCGGATGTGGAAGGATCCTTGTGGGCCTTGGAAGGAGATGGTGAGGGGGAGGGGAAGGTGTGGGTGCAGCGGCTGCACTTCCTGCGGTGGTAGGTGCAGGTGTCAGGAATGAGTGGGGGGGGAGGGGTGTGGAACTGACCAGGGAGTTGCGGAGGGAATGGTCTCTCCGGAATGCTGATAAAGGTGGGGAGAGAAATATGTCTCTGGAAGTGGGGTCCGTTTATCAGTGGCATAAGTGCTGGAGGACGACACGGTCTAAATGCAAGTTGCTGGGGTGAAAGGCGAGGACCGTGCGAGGGGAGAGGTATTCTGTCCTTGTTGCGTTTGGAGGGATGGGTATAGAGGGTGAAGGTGCAGGACGTGGATAAGATGTATTGGAGGACATCGTCAACGACGTGGGAGGGAAAATTGCAATCATTGAAGATGAAGGCCATCTGGGATTTCTCACAATTCCTGGATTAATGCAATGAAGATTTTGGAAAATGTTTTTCTATTCAAGGTTTCAGCTGAGCTGGCATCTCTGAATAAAACTCTTTCTTGGCTTTCTTGGACATCCTGAGTGACGTTCCTGAACATATAAGTGTTTTGGAATTGATTGTGTCTATTTTCATTCGTGGTAAAAACATGAGAAAGAATGGGTGTCTCAGAAGATTCTGTCTTTGGTGCAACATTCCCTGCTGGAGTGGACTCGATGGGTCGAATGGCCTTACTTCCAATCCTATGTCTTATGGTCTTATGGGAACTTTTCCCAATACTGACTTACTCCTTGATCTCCAGCAGTTTGCTTTGAAAGTTCCTCTGTTTGACAATGAGAATATACCAGTGCTACTGCCAGTGTTACAGCTTTGGCATCATCTTTTGACCCCATTGTGGGGAAAGCTTTGAGGGTTTAGACAGGAGTGGAGATGACAATCTGATTGGTCACAATTTTTTTACGTTGTCCGGCATCTTGAACGGCTGAATGGCTTTCCTGCTCCTCCTTCATGTCGCCAATGTCTAACATCTTTCTGCCACCACAAGACCCAGTGCCTTTCATCGACAGACTTACTGGAGATTACATCCTCCAGCTCCTAGCTCAGCAAGCCTTCCGGGTTCATTTATCCTCAGCGATTCCAAATGAGCGATTCCATCTTTACAAATCCCCAACCACCTTCTGTGAGAAGCGCCCATGTAAATTAAGCAAAACAACCGACGAACGTGACGATCTCCATGCAAACGTAGCATGCCATTGGAGAAAATGAAATGCAGAGGAAGCTCGATTATCTGAAGACACGGGTGAGGAGAATTTTGTTCAGTTCATTGAATGCCGGAGAACAGTTTAGTCAAGCATTGCGACCATGCAATCTTACCGGATAGTCCCATATTCGGATAATGGAATGCCGGATAATTGAGGTTCCCATTTCAGACTAAACAACTTCTACCTTCCAAACCTTTCTTCATTCACTGCTTCACTGGAAGCAAAGGTGAGGGTGACCAGTCCAGCAGAAAGAAACCCTCTGGCTTCCCACTTCACCCACTGACAGGATCAACAAAATTCAGTTCTGAACATGATGAGCAGCAGCACCAAAAACAGAACACACTCCTGCAGTCACTGGTGACCTCGCTGGTGTTCCTGCAGGTTGGATACTCGAGTGTATCACTTCCCGCACTGAGAGTAGGTGAGTGGCCTCTCGCCAGTGTGAAACCGCTGGTGTCTCTGCAGGTTGGATAATTGAGTGTTACCCTTCCCTCACCGAGAGCAGGTAAACGGCCTCTCTGTGGTGTGAAGTCGCTGGTGTCTCTCCAGATGGGATAATTGAGTGTATCCCTTCACGCACTGAAAGCAGGTGAACGCCCTCTCCCTGGTGTGAATCCGCTGGTTTGTCTGCAGGTTGGATAATCGAGGTAACTTCTTTCTGCACAGAGAGCAGGTGAACGGCCTCTCCCCTTATGAACTCGCTGGTGTGTCTTCAGATGGGATAATTAAGTGAATTCCTTCCCACCCTGAGAGCAGGTGGGTGGCCTCTTCCTGGTGTCAAGACGCTGATGTCTCTGCAGGCTGGATAATTGAATGAATCCCTTCCCACATTGACAGCAGATGAACGCCCTTTTTCCGGTGTGAATCCGTTCATGTCGTAGTGTGGCGTACACATCCGAGAATCTGTTCCCACAGTGAGGCAGGGAAAAGGCCTCTCGCCAGTGTGAAGCCGTTGGTGAATAAACAAGCTCGATTACTGAGCGAATCCTTTCCCACACTGAGAGTAAGTGAACAGTCTCTCGCCAGTGTTCATCCGGTGGCGAATAACCAAGCCAGACGGCTGATCAAATCCTTTCCCACACTCAGAGCAACACTACGACCTCTCCTCAGTGTCAACTCGCTTGTGACTCCGCACGTTAGCTGAACTTGTGAATTCCATCCCACAATCAGAGCAGGGGAATACGCTCTTGCTTGTGCGCCAACGGTGTGGATGTATCAGTGAGTCTCTTCCCACGGTCAGAGGTGCATAGCCTCTGCACAGCGTGAAATTTCTGGTGTGACAGCAGATTGGAGATAGCACAGAATCCGATCTCACTCACAAAACAGGTGAATGACCTCTCCACCGTGTGACTGCGCTCATGAATCTCAAGAGCAGATGATTAATAGAATCCCTTCCCACAGATCTCACATTTCCAGGGTTTATCCATGCAGAAACTGTCCGTATTCATCTCCAGGCTTAACAATCAGTGGAAGCCTCATCCAAACTTGGAACATGTGAATGTTCTCTCTCGGCTGTGAATTGTGCAATTTTCATCTAAGGCTGTTTTCAACTTGTCCACCCCTCTCACCCACTCCAACCTCTCACGCTCACAACTTGCAGCCCTCCACTCCCTCTGCTCCAACCCCAACCTCACTATCAAACCGGCAAACAAGGGAGGCGTAGTGGTAGTTTGGCACACTGATCTTTACATTGCTGAGGGTAAACGCCAGCTTGCGGACATCTCCTGCTACTGCCCCTTGACCATGACCCCACCTCCCACCAACAAACCATTATCTCCCAGACAATCCATAACCTCATCACCCCATGGGATCTCCCATCCACCGCCTCCAACCTCATAGTCCCACAACCCCGCACCGCCCGTTTCTACCTCCTGTCCAAAATCCACAAACCTGACTGCCCCGGCCGACCATTGTCTCAGCCTGCTGCTGCCCCCACCTACGTTCGGGACACCACACACGCCCTTCACCTACTCCATGATTTTTGCCTCCCCGGCCACCAACGCCTTATCTTCACCATGGACATCCAGTTCCTAGACACCTCTATCCCCCATAACGAAGGCCTCAAAGCCCTCCGCTTCTTCCTTTCCCGCTGACCCAACCAGTACCCTTCCACTAACACCTTGCTTCGACTAACCGAATTGGTCTTCACGCTGAACAACTTCTCTTTCTAATCCCCCCACTTCCTCCAAACCAAAGGAGTAGCCATGGGCACCCGCATGGGCCCCAGCTATGCCTGCCTCTTCGTCGGATATGTGGAACAGTTCATCTTCCGCAGCTACACTCGCACCAAACCCCACCTTTTCCCCTGCTACATTGATGACTGTATCGGCGCTACCTCGTGCTCCCACCAGGAGGTTGATCAATTCATCCACTTTACTAACACCTTCCATCCCGCCCTCAAATTTATCTGGAACGTCTCAGGCTCCTCCCTCCACTTCCTAGATCTCTCCATTTCTATCTCGGGCAACAAACACAACACGGACATTTGCTACTAATCAACCGATTCCCACAACTTCCGAGATTACACCTCCTCCCACCCTGCCCCCTGAAAAGACGCCATGCCACATTCCCAATTCCTCCCAGGAGGACCAACTCCAATACTGAACAACACAGATGACCTCCTACTTCACAGACCACAATTTCCCCTCAGACTTGGTTGACGATGCTCTCCAACTCATCTCCTCCACTTCCCGCTCCTCCGCCCTTGAACCCCGCCCCTCCAATTGACACCAGGACAGAACCCCACTGGTCCTCATCTACCACCCACCAACCTCCAGAAACATGGTACCATCCTTTGACATTTCCGCCACCTCCAGACAGACCCCATCACCAAGCATATCTTTCCCTCTCCTCCCCTATCAGCGTTCCGGATGGACCACTCCCTCCACGACCCCCTCGTCAGGTTCTCCCCCCACCATTCCAACCTCCACACCCGGCACCTTCCCCTGCAACCGCAAGAAATACAAAAATTGCCTCCACACCTCCCCCTCACTTCCCTCCAAGGCCACAAGGGATCCTTTCATATCCGTCACAACTTCACCTGCACCTCCACACGCATCATTTACTGCATCCGGTGCACCCGATGTGGCCTCCTCTATATTGGGGAGACAGGCCGCCTACTTGTGGAACGTTTCAGGGAACACCTATGGGATCCCCGCACTAATCAACCCAACCGCTCCGTGGCGGAACACTTTAACAACCCCTCCCACTCCGCCAAGGTCATGCTGGTCCTTGGCCTCCTCAATCGCCAGTCCATGGCAACACGACGCCTGGAGGAAGAGCGCCTGATCTTCCACCTTTGAAACCTCCAACCACAAGGGATGAATTCAGATATCTCCAGCTTCCTCATTTCCTCTCCTCTCCAACTTATCTCAGTCCCAATCCTCGGACTCAGCACTGCCTTCTTGACCTGCAACCTTCTTCCAGACCTCTCCGCCCCCACCCCCTCTCCGGCCTATCACCCTCACATTAACCTCCTTCCACCTACCGCATTCCCAACGCCCCTCCCCCAAGTCCCTGCTCCCTACCTTTTACCTTAGCCTGCTTGGCACACCTTCCTCATTCCTAGGGAAGGGATTCTGCCCGAAACGTCGATTCTCCTGCTCCTTCGATGCTGCCTGACCTGTTGCGCTTTTCCAGCAACACATTTTTAAGGCTGTTTTCGGCTTTACCCACTGTCGGTGCACTCAAACACTCACACTGGGCGTGTATATATCGTAATGCTTTGTTTAAAATTCTTTGAAGCAGACAGAACAGAGAAACATTTCTCCCTCCACGGTGAAAGATCCATGATTTTCAGATCCTGACAAATCAAGTGATTTCAGATCTTGACATGATGTTAATTTCAGATTTCTTTCTTCAAGTCAACTTCTCAGTGCAAGATAAAGCTTCAAAAGAAAATATTTGCAAGGTGATGCACATTCGTGCGGATTGGTAGATTTCTATTTACTGTTAGTGCATAGGGATGGGCGGAACGTCGCCCTTTTTACCGCATGGTCGAATGCTTCTTATGGAGTCGTTCAGATGTCCAACATGAAAACAAATCTTTCTGGCCAGCTCGTCAATGCTGACCAGATAATTCAAACGAATTGACTCCCATTTGCCTGCACCATGCCCATATACCTGTAAATCCTTCCTATTCATGTCCCATCCAAATGTCTTTTAAATGCTGCAACTGTGCCAGGTTCCACCACTTCCTCTCGCAGCTCATTCCATATGCACAGCACCGTCTGTGTGAAAACGTTGCCCCTTAGGTCCCATCTATACCTTTCCCCTCGCAGCCGAAACCTATGCCCTCTAGTTCTGCAATCCCCCACCCCACCCCTTGTCTATTTATCTTATCCATGCCCCGTGTAATTTTATAAACCATTCCAAGTTCGCCCCTCAGCCTCCGAAGCTCCAGGAAAAAAAGCCGTAGTCTGTTCACCCTCTCCCTATCGCTCTAAACCTCCAACCTTGGCACATCCTTGTAAATCGTTCCTGAACCCTTTCAGGTTTCACAGCATGTTTCTGATAGGAAGGTGACAAAAATTGCATGCAATATTCTAAACTTGGCATAACCAATATCCTGTAGAGTCGCATCGTGACCTCCCAACTCCAATACTCAATGCTTTGACCAATAAAGCAAAGCCCTTTCACTGTTCTGTCTACCTGCGGCTCTACTTTGTAGGAGCTACGAACCTGCAAACTTACGAATTATACGTCCCATGTTCACATCCAAATCATTCATATAAATAATGAAAAGTAGTGGACCCTGCACTGATCTTTGCGTCGCTCCACTGGTCACGAGGCCTCCTGCCTGTAAAACAACCCTCCACCACCGCCCTCTTCGAACCAGTTCTTTATCGAAATGCCTAGTCCTCCCTGTTTTCCATGAGATCTAACCTTGCTAACCAATCTCCCATGGGGAACCTTTTCGAACGCCTTCCTGAAGTCCATACAGATCACATCTACTGCACTGCCCACATCAATCCTCTTTGTTATTTCTTCAAAAACCTTAATTATGTTTGTGAGACATGATTTCCCACGCACAAAGCCATGCTGACTATCCATAATCACTCCTTGCTTTTTAAATAAATGTAAATTCGGTGCCCTCCACCGATGCCAAGCTCACTGGTCTAAGGTTCCCTGGTTTTTCCTTACCACCTTGCTTAAAGCGTGGCACCATATTAGTCCACCTCTGGTCTGCCGGCACCTCACCTGTGACTATCTATGATACAAATATCTCAGCAAGGGACCGAACAATCACTTCCCTAGCTTCCCAGATATCTAGGGTACACCCTGGGGATTCTTGGGGATTTATCCACCTTTCTGCATTTCAAGTCAATAAATACCTCCTCCTCTATAATATGAACATTTTTCAAGATGTCACCATCTACTTCCCCACATTCTATATCTTCCATGTCTTTCTCCACAGGAAACACTGGTACAAAATACGTAGTGAATATCTTCCCAATCTCCTGCGGCTCCAAACGAAGACTGTCTTGCTGATCTTTGAAGGGCACTATTCTGTCTATAGTTACCCTTTTATCCTTAATGTATTTATAACAACCCTCTGGATTCTCCTTAAGCCTAGTTGCCAAAGCTATTTCTCTAGCCATCCAGCATTCCCTGGACCTACCTGCTTTTCCTTTCACCCTAATAGGAATATATTGCCTCTCGGTATCTCATTTCTGAAAGCTTCGCATTTTCCAGCTGCCCCTTTACCTGCGAACATCTGCCGCCCTCCCCACCGCACCACACCCAAATTGGTTTTTGAAAGTTTTTGCCTAACACCCTCAAAATTGGCCTTCCTCCAATCTAGGCCTTCAGCTTTCAACCTTTTCCATAACTATTTTAAAACTAATAGAATTATGGTCGTTGGCCTCAAAGTGCAGCCCCAATGACACCTCAGTCACCTGTTCTACCTTATTTCTCAAGAGTGGGTCAGGTTTTGCACATTCTCTAGTAGGAACAGCCACACACTGAATCAGAAAGTTTTCTTGCACGCTCTTAACACATTCCTCTCTTTCAGAACCCTTCACACTATGGCAGTCCCAGTCTATGTTTGTAAATTTAAAAGTCCCTACCATAACCACACTATTATTCTCAGAGATTATTGAAAATTCTTTACAAATTTGTTTTTCAATTTCCCACTGACTATTAGCGGGTCTATGTTTCAATCCCAATAAGGCGATCATCACTTTCATATTTCCCAGTTCCACCTAAATAATGTCACTGGATGTATTCCCAGGAGTATCCTAAGTACAGTAAGTAACGCTATCCCTTATAAACATTGCTATACCTTCCCGCCTCGCCCAACCCTCCCCCCCCCCCCCCCCCTTCATCTTGACCCCATTTCCAGCCGTCCTAAAGCATTTTGTAGCCTGGAACATTAAGCTGCCAGTCTTATACATCCCCGAGTCACGTTTCTGTAATGGATATGCTATCCCAGTGCTATGTTCCTCATCATGTGCCAATTTCATCTGCCTTCCCTTTTAGGCCTCTTGCATTGAAGTAATTGCAGTTTAAGTTATCAGTCCAGTCTTGTTCTCTGCTTGGTTCCTTCCTGCCCTGACATTTTGACTTGCTTCATTTCCCAACCATACAAGTCTTAGACTGATCTCTTTCCTCACTATCGCCCTGGGTTCCCCCACGCAGCCACCCTCCCGCCCCGCACCCATGCAAGTCCTTAATGGAGTGGGAGGGAGAGATAAAGTGTTCAGCTACAAATCTTTTAGCCATGTCCTGAAGCAGAATCGCTACCACAGCCGCATCATCTTCCTCAGTGCCTGCCTACTGATTCCGTATGGACTCCTGATACCGCACAGTGTCTGAACACTTCAACTCCCCCTTCACTCCACCAAGGACAAGTACGTCCTGGGTCTCCTCCATCGCAAAACCCTAACCACCCGACTCTTGGAGGAAGAATGCCACATCTTCCGCCTTGAATCCTACAACCACACAGAATTAATGTGGATTTCACCAGCTTCCCCTTCCATCAGGTTATCTCAGTCCAAGCATCCAACTCGGCACTGCCCTCTTGACCTGTCCATTTTCTTTTCCATGTATCCACTGCATCCTCCTCTCCAATCGATCATTTTCTGCTTCACCTTCATCTACCTCTCACATTGTTACCAACCTTCCTCCAGCCCCAATACCGTCCCATTTATCTCTTAGCCCCGCGACCCACGAACCTCGTTCTTGATGAAGGGCTTATGACCGACACATCAATGCTGCATGATCTGCTGTTTTTTGTTTTCAGCACCACACTCTCGATTCTGACCTCCAACATTTGCTATTCTCACTTTCTCCTGGTGGATGTTATATTCGCATGATGTTACCAAATATGTACTGTATCACAAAACAAGGCATATCACAACCTGATATTAATTTAATGCCTCATCACATTGTCAGCTCTTGCCTGGAAATCACCTTTTTTGATTGTAGACATTATGAAATGACATCATTCAGTAAACCAGAGAAATGAGTGCGCCAAACTGAGTCAGTCAATGATGACAAACACACGCAGACATTGCGAGAAACGTTCAGTGGGTCTGGCAGCATCAGTGGAGAGATATCAAAATGTATTTTTCGGGTCGGGAGGCCCTTCCTCTGAACAGTTACCAATGTTACTGTTTTTTTTACACAGCGTGAGACCTGGGATTCACTTTCTAGAAACTGTTCCCATCCCTGGATTCATTTCACGAACGTACAATTCTTGCAAGTCAGCAATTTAATCCCGAATAAGAAAAGAACAGAAAATCAATAAAATGCTCCCAGATGATTTCTCACAGGAGGATGGGCGACTTATTATGGCCAATTTACCTGACCTGTACATCTTTGAAGAAGGAAACCACACAGATAAGGGGAGAACGTGCAAACTCCACACAGACAGTTGCCCGAGGCTGGATTTGAACCCAGCTCCCTTGTGCTGTGAGGCAGCAGTGCTAACCACTGAGCCAAGCCAGGTGTGGAAGCAAAGGCTTATTTTTGATGAGACATTAATGTGAGTTTAATCCGTGAATTAGTTTTGCGGAACATATTTTAATCAAATGGAGAAGTGCATTTTTGTTCTTTATGTCTGTTACACTGGTTCCTGTATCTTTCTATCCCTGGGTCTGTCGCTCAAACAGATCATTGCTTCACAACTCAGTATTATTCAACTGCTGGATCTCAGCTTCCTCGTGTATGGGAAAAACCAGGAGTAATCTTTGTGCAATTAGAAATCTTTATCACTCTATCCCTCCCCATTGCGCTCTCTGATGCTATTGCTAGAGGAATCTCACCTCAACCCTACAGTCGGAACTTGAGATTGAGGAGCAGGCGTCTGCAATTCAAGCCTTTTCCACCCTTTAATCTGACCGCGGTTGATCACACCTCGGCCCTAACTCCACATGTCAATCAGTTAGTAGTTAAAACTTTGCCTGTGTCCTCATTTCAGTTTAATCAATGCACTGACATCTAACACACTGTGATGAATGAATTCCATCGTTAAAAAAACCAGTTGAGGGAATAATCCCTCCTCATCATTCTTTTAAATCTGATGCCTCTTAGCCTCAATCTGTTCTATTCTCTCATGGTCCATGGGCGTAGCAGTCTGGGATAGAATAAATTCCCTATTCCTACTGGCTCCTGAAAATGTGGGGTGAGCTGCCTTCTTGAACCGCTGCAGGCCACGTGCTGTGGGTTAACCCACAATGCCCTTGGGGTAGGAATGCCAGTAGTTTAACCCATTGACGCTGAAGGAATCGCTGATATATTTCCAGGGTGGTGCCCAGCTTGAGAGTAACTTGCAGGGCTGGGGCTCCCATGTCTCTACTGGTATTATCCTTCCTTATGGAAGAGGTCGTGAATTTGGAAGGTACTGTCTGAGGATCGTTGCTGACGTTTTGCAGTACGTTTTGCAGATCGTCCCCACTGCTGCTTCTGAATGTCCATGGTGGAAGGAGTGGACGTGATACCAATTAAGCAGGCCTGGTTGGTGTCAAGTTTTAGTGTTGTTGGAGCCGCAGCCATTCAGGCAAGTGGGACATCACACTCCCTGACAGGCAACAGCAAGACAAAAATGATGTTATCTGTGTTTTCTCTCACTCCCTCTGAGTCTTTTTGTTGCCCTTTCTGTCTCTCAATTGCCAAGTCTCTTGACTCTTTCTTTCTCTCGCTCTCTGTTGTCTTGATCTCTCTCACAGATCCTCTCTCTGGATAAATGCATTTGTATTTTGGTACAACAGGCAAGGGTAGGTCTTCGACAATTAATAGCGGGGCTTTAGGTAATGTTGTAGAACAGAGGGACCGATGAGTTCACGTTCATTGTTCTTTAAAAGTTTGTGTCACAGATGGACAGGATGGTTAAAATGGTGTTTGGCACTCTTGTTTTCATTGGCTAGTTTTTTGTGTTTCAGATTTGGGATATTATGTTGAGATTGTACAGGATATTGGTGAGGCCTCCTCTGGTCTCCCAGTTATCGGAATGATGTTATCAAGGGGAAGGAGGTTCAGAAGAGATTTACCAGGATTGTGCTGAGTCTGGAACGTTTGAGTCATCAGGATAGGCTGGGACTTTTGTCACAGGAGCATAGGAGTTGAGAGTGGTGATCTGACTTAAGTTTGGAAAAGAACGGGAGGCATAGATCAAGTTGATGATGGTTCTCTTTTCCCTAAGGTGGGAATTTCAAGAATAGGGGGCACATTTTTGAGGAGAGAAATTTAAAGCAGACTTCAGAGATAATGTTCTTACTTCGAGGGTGGTTCGTGTGTGGAATGAATTTTTTAATGAAGTAGTTGATGTGGGTACAATTGCAACATTTACGTGACATTTGGATGGATATATGAAGAAGGAAGGTTTGGAGGAATATGGAACAGCGACAGGCAGGTGGGACTAGTTTAGTTTGGGATTATGTTTGGCATCGACTGGTTGGACTGATCGGTCTGTTTCAGTCCTCTATGTCTATCTGTCCATCTCTCTCTCTGTCTGTCTTTCTCTCTCATGTCTCTCTCTCTCTCTCTCTCTCTCTCTCTCTCTCTCTCTCTCTCTCTCTCTCTCTCTCTCTCTCCCTCTGAGAACAACAGTGTTGTTCTGACATAGATCAGAACTGTCCAGATTCCCACGCTGCCATTTCCTGGCCCGAGGTGACCTGAGCTGAAGTCCAAGTGCACAGGCTGTGTCTGTCCATACCCATTCCTCTTTGGCTAAAATGTGCCAGACTAGTGCAGGGGGTACAGGGTGGAATGAGGTGTAAACTGACTGTCACATCACACAGCTAATCACACATAGCGCATCAGGAGTTGTGAACACACAGGTTTGCGATCTCTCTCAGTCTATCCCCGATCTGTTTCACCCACTGAGTGTCTCCCTTTCTTGTGGTCACTATTTGTAACCCTCCATCTCTCTGTCTGTCTTGATTTCTGCCACAGTCCGTCTTCCATTGTCTCACTGATCTTCTCTCTTTCTCTCATAATAGCTATCTTTCTCTCTCACCGCCTCTCCCTTTCGGTCTTATAGTTTGACATTGCCATCTCACTGCCCTCTTAATAATGATTCTCAATCCTTTCTTTGTCTCACATGTTCTGTCCATCCTTCTCTCTATCTCTAATTCACGGTCTCTACCTCTCGAGCAACAACAACGTCATACTTTGCATACCATTACCTCTCCTCAAACACAATTTTTCATTCTTCATTTCCCAAACACTCACTGAGTAAAGTGATCTGCCTACTGCAATGCCAGCTTCTCCATCTGTCTCTCTTTCTACTTCACCATTCATCCCTGCACTCTGACACTCGGTCCTAGAGAGTGCAAGGACAACATACCTAATGCACCGTGACACCCAGTCGCAGAGCGGGGAAAGGATAGTGTATCTAACACCATGACACCCAGCTGCAGAGCGGGAAAAGGATAGTGTGTCTAAAGTCGTAACATCAGTCCCAAAGCGGGGAACTAAAATGTAACTAATGCACTCTGACTCCCATTCCCAAAGGGTGGAAAGGACAATGCATCTAACACACTGTGACACCCAGTTGCAGAGCGGGGAAGGATATTGTGTCTAATGCACCATGATGCCAGTCTCAAAGGGGGGAAAGGACAGTGCATGTGATGCATTGTAACCCCCGATTCCAGAGGAGAGGAAGGACTCTCTACCTATTGTGCTGTAACCTCCGGTCCCAGAGTGGGGAAAAGACAAGCATGCAATGCACTCTGACTCCCGATTAAGGAGGAGGGAAAAAAAGTGCATCGAATGCAGATGACCTCTGGCTCCAGGGGAGTGAAAGGACGGTGTAATTCACTGTGAATATTGCTTCTTTTGTGGCAAATGTATAATATGGGACTCAGTGAATGAGACCCTGGAACGAGTTTACTATCTGTCAAACTGGTTAGCTCATGGTCCACCTCACTTCTGGACCTGATTGTTCGTATTTCTCAACCAACACTACAATGCAAGAACAGGCCGTTAGGCCCTCGAAGCCTGCGCCACCATACCAAAGCAGTCTTCCCTTACAGGGTCCGTATACCTCCCCTCTCTTCCTATCGATGTGCTTCTTGAATGATTCCATTGTGTCAGCTTCCACCACCTCCTCTGGCTACAGCCTCCAGGCACTCAACATCCTTTATGTGAAACCTTGCCTCACGCAATTCTTTTAAACGTCCCCCACCTCATACCTTGAAACTGCGTGGCCTAATAATTGATCCCCTCCACCCCAGGAGAAAGCTCATTTTCCACTCTATCCATGCCATTCCCAATCTTGTAACTTCTATTATATTGTCCCTCAATCTCCTGCGATCCAGTGAAAACAAACCTCGTCTCGCCAAACTTGCTCTATCGCTAAAATCTGCCACAGCACACAGCATCCTGGTAAACCTTTTCGGTATCCTATCCAAAGGATCCACATCCTTCGGATAGTGTGGAAGCAGAGCTGTATGCAATATTTCAAGTGTGGCCGAATTTAAGCTGCAGCATAACTTTGTCGAAGAGTGTGGTGCTGCAAAAACCCCAGCCAGTCAGGCTGCGTCCGAGGTGCAGAAGAATCGATGTTTCGGGCATGGGTCCTTCATCAGGTTAGTGGACCAAAGGGGCAGAGAGGTAAATGGGAGTTCTATGTGTCTGGGTGGGTGGGGGAGTTAGCTCAGAGTGCGATAGGCGAAGTGGGAGTGAAAACAAAAGGTCGGAGGGGGATTGGGGCCGATTGGTGGGAAGGAAGATGGCCAGGTGGGACAGGTCAAGAAAGCGGTGAAGAGTTGGAGGGATGGATCGGGTATAAGGTGGGGGAGGGAAAATAAGGGAACTGGTGAAATCCACATTGATCCCGTGTGGTTGTGGGGTCTCAATGTGGAAGATGAGGCATTCTTCCTCCAGGTGTCTCGTGGTTAGGGTTTGGCGATGGAGGAGGCCTAGGGCTTACATGTCTTTGGCGGAGTGAGTGTAAAAGTTAAAGTGTTCGACCACGAAGTGGTGGGGTTGGTTGATGCGGGTGTCCCAGAGATGTTCTCTGAAATCTTTCGCAAGTTGGTGTCCTGTCTTCTCAATGTAGAGGAGACCACATCAGGAGCAATGAACATGAACATGTGTGGAAGTACAGGTAAATCTCTGTCAGATGTGAAAGGATCCTTCTGGACCTTCGACGGAGGTAAGCAAGGAGGTGTGTGTGCAGTATGTGCAATTCTTGCCTTGGCTGGGGAATGTGCCTGGGCTGCAGGGTGGGATGGTGGGGTGGGGGTGCTTGGACTTAACAAGTGGGTCGCGGAGGGAATAGTCTTTACAGAAGGCAAAAGGAGTGGGCAAAATATCCCTGGTGGTAGGGTCTGTGTGAAGGTGGTAGAAATGGTGGAGATGTATCTGGAGGTTGGTGAGCTGGAAGGTGAGGGCTGGCGGGGTTCTGTTGTTGCAGGTGGAAGGGTAGTGTTCAAGGGCGGAGATGTGGGAAGTGGATGAAATGCACTAGAGGGCATTGTCGGCCACGTAGAAGGGGAAATTGTGGTCTTCCTCCCAACAGCATAACTTGGCTATCCTTATCCTCAATGTGCCGACAGTGATGGCAAGCATACCCTAAGCATTTTTCCCAACTACCTTATTTACCTGCGCTGACATATTCAGTGATCTGTGGACTCACACACCCAGACCCCTCCGCAAATCCATACTCCGAAGGATTCAGATATCCACTCTATAATTTCCACCTGCAGTTGACCTTCCAAAATGCATCACGACACATTTCACAGGATTAAACACCATCTTCCATTTTTTCTGACCGTGCCTCCAACTGTTCGGTATCCTCCAGTATCCTCTGACAATCCTCCTCACGATCTGCAGCTTCACCAATCTTTGTATCGTTTGCAAACTTACTAATTAGACCAGCTACATTTCCCTCCAAATCATTCACGTAGATCAAGAACAGCAGAGGTCTAATCGCCAAACCCTGTGGAATACCACCAGTGAAAACTATCCATTGTGGAAAGCATTTTTCCATCGCTACCCTGTTTCCTCCAACCAAGGCAGTGCTGGATCTATCTTGCCAGCACTCTCCGATTCCATGTGATGCCAACTTTTGTACCAGTCTGCCATAAGGGACCTTATCAAAGGCTTTACCGAACTCCATTTGAACAACGTCAATTACCTTTCCCTCATCAAACATCTTCACCACCTACTCAAAAGGAGGTGGCTGTGGAAGGCCATTGTCAAGTGGTATAATTGATGAACTGTTCATCCACAAACACAGGCAATATACTGGGGAGCCCGTTCCAGTCCTGCCGTGACGGATGGTAGAATTTGCATTTGATAAATATCTGGAATTAAGGACTGAATAATGACCATGAATCCAGTGCTGTAAATCCCATCTGGTTCGCAAATATCTTTCAGAGAATGAAATTGCCATCCATGCCCAGTCTGGCCTATATGTGACTCCAGACCCACAGCAATGTGATTGACACTCAACTGCCCTCTGTGCAATTAGGGATGGGAAATAGTTGCTGGTCTCGCCCGTGTCACCGTCATCCAAGGAATGAATAAATAAAAACTTGATTCATGTTAGCGAGGAGAAAGTGAGGACTGCACATGCTGGAGATCAGAGCTGAAAAATGTGTTGCTGAAAAAGCGCAGCAGGTCAGGCAGCATCAAAGGAGCAGGAGAATCGACGTTTCGGGCATAAGCCCTTCTTCAGGAATGAGGACGGTGTGCCAAGCAGGCTAAGATAAAAGGTAGGGAGGAGGGACTTGAGGGAGGGGCGTTGGGAATGCGATGGGTGGAAGGACGTTAAGGTGAGGATGATAGGCCAGAGAGTGGGTGGGGGCGGAGAGGTCGGGAAGAACATTGCAGGACAAGACGGCGGTGCTGAGTCCGATGGTTTGGACTGAGAAAAGGTGGTGGGAGAGGAAATGAGGAAGGTGGAGAAATCTGCATTCATCCCTTGTGGTTGGAGGGTTCCTCGGCGGAAGATGACGTGCTCTTCCACCAGGCGTCGTGATGCCATGGTTTGCGATGGAGGAGGCCAAGGACCTGCATGTTCTTGCCGGAGTCCGAGGGGAAGTCAAAGAGTTCAGCCACGGGGCCGGTTGGGTTGGTTGGTGCGGGTGTCCCAGAGGTCTTCTCTGAAACGTTCCACAAGTAGGCGGCCTGTCTCCTCAAAGTAAAGGAGGCCACATCGGGTGCAGTGGATGCAGTAAATGATGTGTGTGGAGGTGCATGTTAATTTGTGACAGATATGTAATGATTCCTTGGGGGCTTGGAGGGAAGTGAGGGGGGAGGTGTGGGCACAAGGTTTGCATTTCTTGCGGTTGCAGGGGAAGGTGCTGGGAGTGGACGTTGGGATGGCGGGGTGTGTGCACCTGACGAGAGAGTCGCGAAGTGAGTGGTCTTTTCGGAACGCTGATAGGGGAGGGGATGGAAATATAGCCCTGGTTGTGGGGTCTGTTTGGAGGTGCCGGAAATGACGAAGGATGATACGATGTATCTGGAGATTGGTGATATGGTCGGTGAGGACCAGTGGGGTTCTGTCCTGGTGGCGGTTGGAGGGGCTTGGATCAAGGGCAGAGGAGCGGAAAGTGGAGGAGATGCGGTGGAGAGCATCGTCAACCACCTCTGAGGGGAAATGGCGGTCTTTGAAAAAGGAGGCCATCTGAGTTGTTCAGTGTTGGAATTGGTCCTCCTGGGAGCAAATGCGGCGGAGGCGAAGGAATTCTGAATATGGAATTGCGTTTTTAAAGAGGGCATGGTGGGAGGAGGTGTAATCTACGTAGCTGTGTGAGTCGGTCAGTTTATAGTAAACGTCCGTGATGAGTCGGTCGTCCGAGATAGAAATGGAGAGGTCGCGGAAGGGGAGGGCGGAGTCTGAGACGGTCCAGGTAAATTTGAGGTCGGTGTGGAAGGTGTTAGGAAAGTGGATTAACTGTTCAACCTCCTCGTGGGAGCACGAGGTCGCGCCGATACAGTCATCGATATAGAGGAGGAAAAGGTGGTGCCAGTGTAGCTGCGGAAGATGGAACGTTCCACATATCCGACGAAGAGGCAGACATAGCTGGGGCCCATGCGGGTGCCCATGGCTACTCCTTTGGTTTGGAGGAAATGGGAGGATTGGAAAGAGAAGTTGTTCAGTGTGAGGACCAGTTCAGTCAGTCGAAGGAGGGTGTCACTGGAAGGGTACTGGTTAGTTCGACGGGAAATGAAAAAGCGGAGTGCTTTGATGCTTTCGTGATGGGGGATGGAGGTGTATAGGGACTGGATGCCCATGGTGAAGATAAGGAGTGTGTGAGAGTGGTGGACAGATTGAGGCGGTCAACGTCGCGGCGGCAGTGGGCTATGGAGAGATCGAGGGTGGGTATGAGGCCAGCACTTGGTGTCCAGGTGGATGGGATGTATTTCAGGCGGGAGAAGGGGTCGTCAGATGGTCGGCGTGCATCATGGTTGAAACTGCCGCCGCGACGTTGTCCGCCTCAACCTGTCCACCCCTCTCACCCACTCCAACCTCTCACCTTCGCAACGTGCAGCCCTCCACTCCTTCCACTCCAACCCAACCTCACTATCAAACCGACAGACAAGGGAGGCGCGGTGGTAGTTTGGCACACCAATCTTTACATTGCTGAGGCTAAATGCCAGCTCGCGGACACCTCCTCTTCCTGCCCCCATGACCAAGACACCACCTCCCACCAACAAACCATCATCTCCCAGACCATCCATAACCTCATCGGCTCAGGCGATATCCCATCCACTGCCTCCAACCTCATAGTGCCACAACCCCGCACCGCCGGTTTCTACCTCCTGCCCAAAATCCACAAACCTGACTGCCCCAGCCGACCCATTGTCACAGCCTGCTCCTGACCCACCGTACACATCTCTGCATAACTCAACACGGTCCTGTTGCCTCTTAGTCCAAGAACTCCCAACCTACTTTCGGGACACCACACACGCCCTCCACCTCCTCCATGATTTTCGCTTCCCCGGCCCCAACGACTTATCTTCAATTCCATCCCCCATCACGAAGGACTCAAAGCCCGCCGCTTTTTTCCTTTCCCATCGAACTAATCAGTAGCCGTCCACTGACACCCTCCATCGACTGACTAAACTGGTCCTGACTCTGAACAACTTCTCTCTCCAATCCTCCCACTTCCGCCAAACCAAAGGAGTAGGCATGGGAACACGCATGGGCCCCAGCTATGCCTGCCGCTTCGTCGTATATGTGGAACAGACCATTTTCTGCAGCTACACGGACACCATTCCCCGCCTTTTCCTCCGCTACCTCGATGACTGCATTGGCGCTACCTCATGCTCCAACGAGGAGGTTGAACAGTTCATCCACGTTATTTGCACCTTCCATCCCGACCACAAATTTACCTGGACCGTCTCAGACTCCTCCTTCCCCTTCCTAGACCTTTCCATTTCTATCTCGGACGACCGACTCAACACGGTCATTTACTATAAACCGACCGACTCCCACAGCTACCTAGATTACACCTCCTCCCACCCAGCCCCCTGTAAAAACGCCATCCCATATTCAGAATTCCTTCGCCTCTGCCGCATCTGCTCCCAGGACGACCAATTCAAATACCGTACAACCCAGAGGGCCTCCTTTCTCAAAGACCGCAATTTCCCCTCAGAGGTGGTTGATGATGCTCTCCACCGCATCTCCTCCACTTCCCGCTCCTCCGCCCATGAACCCCGCCCCTCCAATTGCCACCAGGACAGAATCCCACTGGTCCTCACCTACCACCCCACCAACCTCTAGATACATCGTATCATCCTTCGTCATGTCCGACACCTCCAAACAGACCCTACCACCAAGGATATATTTCCCTCACCTCCCCTGTCAGTATTCTGGAAAGACCATTCCCTCCGTGACTCCCTCATCAGGTCCACACACCCCCAAACCAACGTCCACTCCCAGCACCTTCCCCTGCAAACGCAAGAAATGCAAAACGTGCGCCAACACCTCCCCCTCACTTCCCTCCAAGGCCCCAAGGTATCCTTACATATCTGTCACAAATTTACATGCACCTCCACACACATCATTTACTGCATCCGCTGCACCCGATGTGGCCTCCTCTACATTGGACAGACAGGCCGCCTACTTGCGGAACGTTTCAGAGAAGACCTCTGGGACACCCGCACCAACCAACACAACCGCCCCGTGGCAGAACACTTTAACTCCCCGTCCCACTACGCCAAGGACATGCACGTCCTTGCCCTCCATCATCGCCAGACCATAGCAACCCGACGCCTGGAGTAAGAGCGCCTCATCTTCTGCCTCGGATCCCTCCAACTGCAAGGGATGAATGCAGATTTCTCCAGCTTCCTCATTGTCCCTCCCCCCACCTTTTCTCAGTCTCAATCCTCGGACTCAGCACCCCCTTCTTGTCCTGCAATCTTCTTCCCGAGCTCTCCGCCCACACCCCCTCTCCGACCTATCATCCTCACCTTAACCTCCTTCCACCTATCGCATTCCCAACACCCCTCCGCCAAGTCCCTCCTCCCACCTTTTATCTTAGCCTGCTTGGCACACCCTCCTCATTCATGAAGAAGAGCTTATGCCCGAAACGTCGATTCTCATGCTCCTTTGATGCTGCCTGACCTGCTGCGCTTTTCCAGCAACACATTTTTCAGCTCATGTCAGCGAGGCACAGATCCATGCGATCATGAACATGTCAATTTACTCCTAACGTTGGTCCCTGAGAATCTTTTCCAATAATTTCACTAACACTGATGTGCGATTTACAGGTCTGTCATTTCCAGGATTACCCCTACTGCCCTTCTTCAATGATGGGACTAGATTGGCTATTCTCCAAATCTCTGGGACATCACCTGTAACCAAAGAGTACACAAAAATATCTGTCAATGCTCTGACTTGTTCTCTTGCCTTCATCAATATTTTGGTATAGAATCATTTTTAATATGCATGACAACTCATCCTTTTTAATAGTAACTTGTCTTTGAAACTTGACGCTCCCTTCCCTGAGATTATCCTCCACCAATTCCTTCTCATTGCTGAATATTGAGACAAAGTATTCGTGTCCGATCTCACCAAACTCTTTCGGTTACACCCATGTATTGTCTCCATAGTCTTTGAGTTAGCCAACTCTTTCCCTGGTTACATTCTTGCTTTTTTTTACATGGATAAAAAGCCTTTGAATTCTCCTTCATTCTATTTGCTAACAACGTTTCATGACCCCTTTTAGTCTTTCTAATTCATTGTTTACGTTCTTTCCCACTTCTCTTACACACTTCATTGTCTTCATCAGTTCCCATCCTCCTCGACCTTCCAAAGACTTCCTTTCTCTTCCTGACTAAGGTCTCAACATCTCTGGTCATCCGAGGTTCATATAAATTGCCATACACCTCCATCATTCTCCCAGGTATGTGCCACACAAGAAATTTTGTCAACTGCTGTTTGATAAAATCCCAAATGTCCTAAGTCGATTTAGCCTCAAATACTTGCTTGCAAAATTTTCCAGTTCCTGCCTAATATTGTTGCAGTTTGCCTTCTCCCAAATTAAGAGGACAGCTGTTATCACTATCCGTGAATATCTTTGAGTCAGAGAGTAATGGAGATGTACAGCATGGAAACAGATACTTGGGTCCAACCCGTACATACTGACCAGATATCCAAACCCAATTTAGTCCCGCCTGCCGGCACCCGTCCCATATCCCTCCAAACCCTTCTTATTCACATACCAATCCAAATGCCTCTTAAATGTTGCAATTGTACCAGTCTCCACCACTTCCTCTGGCAGCTCATTCCATACACGTGCCAACCACTGCGTGAAACGTTTGCCCCTTCGGTCTTTTTTATATCTTTCCTCTCTCACCCTAAACCTGTGTCCTCTAATTCTGGACGCGATGAACCCAGGGAAAAGACTTTGCCTATTTAATCTATCCATGCCCCTCATAATTTAGTAAACCTCTATGAGGTCACCCCTCAGTCTCCGACGCTCCAGGGAAAGCAGCACCAGCCTATTCAGCCTCTCCCTATAGCTCAAATCCTCCTACCCTGGCAACATCGTTGTGAATCTTTTTCTGAACCCTTTCAAGTTTCGCAACATATTTGTGATAAGAAGGAGACGTGAATTGCGCGCAATATTCCAACAGTGGCCTAACCAATATTCTTTATAGCCGCAACATGACCTCCCAACTCCTGTACTCAATACTCTGACCAATAAAGGAAAGCATTCAAAACGTCTTAATTCACTATCCTATCTACCTGCGACTCCACTTTCAAGGACCTGCGCTCCAAAGTCTCTTTGTTCAAAAACACTCCCACGGACCTTACCATTAACTGTAAAATTCTTTTAAGATTTCCTTTCCCAAAATGCAGCACCTCGCATTTATCTGAATTATGCTCCATCTGCCACTTCTCAGCTCATTGGCCCATCTGGTTCAGATCCTGTTGTAATCTGAGGTAACCCTCTTCGCTGTCCACTACACCTCCAATTTTGGTGTCACCTGCAAACTTACTAACTGTACCTCTTATGCTCGCATCCAAATCATTTATGTAAATGACAAAAAGTAGAGGACCCAGCACCGATCCTTGTGGCACTCCACTGGTCATCGCCCTCCAATCTGAAAAACAATCCGCCACCACCACCCTCTATCTTCTACTTTTCAGCCAGTTCTGTAACCAAATGGCTAGTTCTCCCTGTATTCCGTGAGATCTAACCTTGCTAATCAGTCTTCCATGGGGAACCGTGTCGAACGCCTTACTGAAGTCCATCCAGATCACATCTACTGCTCTGCCCTCATCAATCGTCTTTGTTATTTCTTCAGAAAGACTCAATCAAGTTTGTGAAACATGCTTACCCATGCACAATGCTATATTGATTATACCTAATCAGTCCTTGCCTATCTAAACACTAAGACAACGGCGAGATTCGAACCCACGTGTGCAGAGCACAACAGCTGAACAGTCCATCACCTTAACCACTCGGCCACCTTGGCCTACCGACGCAGGCTCGGTATTATCGCCACTTCTCCCAAAATTCTCCCACAGTGAAACTTCACTTACCTGGCCTGATTAAATTCCGAAACACAGGTCCCTTCCTTGGTTGGACAGTTTATCTATTGTGTCAAGAATCCCTCCTGAACGAATCTTACAAATTCTGCCCATCCAAGTTCCTCACGCGTCGGGGAAGTTAAAATCACCCACCACAACAACATTGCTTTTACATCTTTCCAGGATCTGTCTGCATGTTCTCTCCTCTCTTGTCTGCTGGTCATTGTGAGGCCTGTAGTATACACCCAGCATTGTGATTTCACATTTTCTATTCCTGAGTCTTAAGAAATTAATCTTGCACTGACCTTGCTTCTTTGAATCTGCTCTTGAGTGTTTATATTACACCTGGAATTATTTCTTCACCGGGAACTAGATCCTTCTCCTCCACCCATTTTATAATGCCCTACAGAGACATGCCATTTCTCCATCTAAAGCCGAGTACTGATTTTACCAATTTCACCCGGTGTGGAATAGTTCTTGTCCCATGCAGGGAAGTGTAGGCTTCAGGCTCCATTTCCAGCCAAGCACTGAATTTAACAATTTCACCCAATGTGGGACTTCTGAAGACGCAGGTAGGGAGATTTAGATGCAATCCCGATCACAGGCTCGTGTTTGTTGATGCTTCATGGAGTCTGGAATTGAGAACCCCCACATGCATGAACGTCCACAGCAGGAAAGTACCAGGTTCCATCTTGGCCTAGTACTGCCGAGAATACCAATCTCATTCCTAACCTGAAAGATCAAAAACCCAGTAATCGTTGGAAATTGACATACTGGTCTATTGTTTTGAAGCAAGCCAGGTGACTCAGACCAGTATGCCTCATCTGCCAGTTTTCCTGACTTTTCCTTCCGGGACAGACCAAGACCAACAATGTAGGGAAACATAAACCTAGGCATCACCGTGGGGAGTTGAGCTTACAGAATGATGTGAAACGAAGGACCACCACACTCACAGCTAGATACATGTACACACAGAGCAGCAGTGTCCCAGGCTCCCTTCTCGGGCCCTTTCGGAAACTGAGCTCACACATGATGAGTTGGGATGAATTGAGACCCACAGAGATGGGACGTTTAGGTCTAAGATTCAGATCCTGGGCCTAGTATTTACAGTTGATCTAGGGTTAGCTGAACCACACAAATCAGCGATAGAGAGCGCAGGCTGAATCTTGGGCCTAACCATGACTGGGTCAACTTCACCCCTGGTGTCGGTTGGATGGAATAACCTTCCGCACCGCCCACACCATCACACATGGAGCAGGCACATAAAGGCTCAAGTTGAGGCCTGGGCCGAGTCAGCCAATGTCATTCGTGCTGCTGCATAAACTGAGCCACATCCCATTCGCACCCTGGCTATGATGTGTTAGGCATTTAGCCAATATCTCCACAATGCAGTGAAATATAGGCTCAAGATGCATCACGGGCCTATAGCTGGGAGAGCCAATTAGCCAGTTTCACTACCAGTAGTGGATTTAATGCAGTGGAATATAGGACTAGGCTGTCTAACAGTCGTAGGACTGAGTGAGCCAATCAGAGTGCAGGACCGATCTAGCCACTCAGTCCAAGGAAATCTAAGTTCTGCCTCTATTTAATTTTGCTTCCCCAATTGGCGGTGCTTTTGGTTGAGGCCGCGATGATGCCCAATTGGTATCATTGGCCACTACTGCGCCACAGTTGAGTGCAGCCTCACCAGCTCAAGACCCCCAGTTTCCATGATTACCCTCCACGGCTCCTGGATGTTCACCTCCAGGCACTCGCTCGCTCACTCCTGGTAATAACATGGAGGATTGGGAGTCCATCAGCCACCCGTGTCAGCACAGTGCCTCCTGCACCATATCGTGGGTGAGCCGCAGTAGCTGAATGAGATCCAGCACCACCTCCACCAGCAGCTGCAGCTCACAATCACCGTCCATTATTGGCTGGATGCCAACATCGACTCCGTCCTGACCTCGTCGGGCTTCAGCAAGGTGGAGGGCAATGAGCTGTCCCAAGGGGTCCTCTGGCCCATCCTCGGCATGATGCACCGAGGTGGCCATGCCAGTGCCTACATCATCACACACTGGGTGGGCAGAGTTGTCGAGGATTTGAAGCCTGGGGCCTAGCACTTAGGGCCAGGAATTGGTTAATGTCAAGCATGGTTCAAAAGCATCAGGTCGAGTCATAATGAAAAAAAAAACAGAATTTGATCGGGGCCTTTCTGACAAATCTTCCCTTCCCACACCCAGCACAGCAAGGGAGAGAGAATCACATCTGTTCCCTACCTGCAACTTTTCAACAAAAGCCCCAGACCCACAACACAAAAAATAACAGGGAAATTATGAAAAGCCTGGCCCTGGGTCGGGAACGAGGAGAAATAGGCTAATGGAGGGCGGGGTTTGGGAAAATGGGGGCGTGGGAGTAAGGTACTAGGTGTTGTGGTGGGGGCAGAGATAGAGTGCACGGTGCATGGCATTGTAGTTGGAGCAGGACTAAAGGTGCACTGGGTGTAGCATTGTAGTTGAAACAGGACTTTGGATGCGCTGGGCAGAGCAGAGAGTTTGGGAGAGGTGTGTGGGGAGCAGCGGGCTGTGCACAGTGTTTGGGGTGGAGTTTGGGATTGACTGGGCGTGTCACAGTGTTTGGATGGGGTTTGGAGTGTGCTGAATGGGGCACGGTGTTTGGGGGTTGTTTGGGTGTGCAGGGTGGGACCCAATGTTTCAAACAGATTTCGGTTGTGCTGTGGTACATCACACTGCGATTGGGTTTGGGGTGTGCTGGCGGGGCACAGAATGCGGGAAAGGATTTCTGGTTTACTGGACGGGGTACAGTGTTTGGAATGGTGTTTGGGGTGCGCTGTGTGGGTCACAGTGTTTGGGATAGGGTTTGCGCTGTGCTGGGTAGAGAACAGTGTGTGGAATGCGGTGTGGGGTGCGCTGAGTGGGGCACAGTATGTGGGAAAGATTTTGGGGTCTGCTAAACGGGGCATAGGGTTGGGACAGGGTTTGGGATGTGTTGGGCGGGGCACAACATATGGGGGCTCAGCGTGGGGTAAGCTGGGCGGGGCACAGTGTCTGTTGGGTGTTTGCGGTGTGTGGGGCGGGATACAGTGTTTGAGGGTGGAGTTTGGGGTGTGCTGGATGGGGCACAGTGTTTGGGTGTGGGGTTTGGGATGAGCTGGGCGGGGAACAGTGTTTGTGGGCGGTGTTTGCGGTTTGCTGGGCGGGGCACAGTGTTTGAGGGTGGAGTTTGGGGTGTGCTGGATGGGGCACAATATTTGGGTGTGGGGTTTGGGATGAGCTTGGCGGGGAACAGTGTTTGTGGGCGGTGTTTGCAGTTTTCTGGGCGGGGCACAGTGGGCGTTGGAGTTTCTGGTGTGCTGGTTGGGGCACAGTGTTTGGGGGTGGGGTTTGCGGTGTCCTGGGTGGGGAACAGTATTTGGGGTGGAGGTTGGGGTGTGCTGGGCGGGGCACAGTTTGGGGTCGGCGTTTGCTATGTGCTGGACGGGACATCGTGTTTTGGGGTGAGGTTCGGGGTATGCAGGGCAGGGCACAGTGTTTGGGGTGGAGTGTGCGGTGTGCTGGGCTGGACACAGTGTTTGGGGTCGGGTTTGGTGTTGAAGATTGGGGTATCCTGGGCGGCAACCAGTGTTTGGGGGTGGAGTTGTAGGGTGTGTTGGGAAACAGATTTTGGGAGTGGAGTAGTGGGGTGTGCTGGGGAACAGTGTTTGGAGGTGGAGTTATGGGGTGTGCTGGGAAATAGTGTTTGGGGGTGGGTTTTGTGGTGTGCTGGGTGCGGCACAGTGTTTGTGGGTGGAGTTTGGGGGTGGGGTTTGGGGTGTGCTGGGCGGGATACAGTGTTTGGGAGCGGGGTTTGGGGTGGCTGGGCAGGTCACAGTGTTTGGGGTATGCTGGGTGGGGCACAGTAGTGAGGGCGGAGTTTAGGGAATTGGTTCTGTCCAATGGAAAACTGAAAACAGCAAAGTATTGGAGACCACAGCGAGTCAAGGGCTGTATCCATGGAGAGGGAGGAAGCTCACGTTTTGAGTTTAGATGTTGACGTGTGGAAGGAGCAGCCTTTATGCAACATTGCTGGGGGGATGCTTGGACTGCTGGGGCTTAGAAAGGATGTTGATAATTCAGATTAAATGATCAGACTGTGTGAATGGTAGAATAACTGTGTGTCTATCTGCCAAACTGGCAAGAGTAGACCATCCTACTGGTGTGGGCACGATGGGAGAATGGGCGATAGAGAAGGTAAAAAGGAAAGCTGAAAGGCAATGAAGGAATGAGTTCACAATTTGAAGGTGCTGAGCTCAACATTAGTCCAGAATTCTATGAATATGCCTAGTTTGAAGTTGAGATGTTACTCCTCCAGTTTCCGCTTTGACCCACCGGAGTATGGTAGTGTGCCTAGGTGAGACACATGGGCTTGTGAGTAGAATGCTGTGTTAAAATGACTGGCCGACGAGAAGGTCAGGGTTATGCTTGTACACGGACTGGAGGTATTGTGCAAATGGAGTGGAAAGTTAATGTTGAGCAGGGCTTGAGCCAGGAAGTGGAGTTTGAGAAAGGGGTGGGTTTGTGGGATGGCGGATTGCGGGAGCCCTGAGCATCGCCTCTCAGCCTCAGCGAGCTGGGCCATCTGCAGAGGAAGATTCCGTCCCCTGGAGAATCCAGAGTTGGCAACAGGAACAGAACGTCAAGTTGTGAACGAGGCAAGAGATGGGGAACAAGTCCCAGATGCAGAATATTCGCCAGCTCCACGACCCCCACCCCATCCCACACAGCTGCCAGGGATGAACGATAGGAATCAAGGGATGGTCAAGGAGGCCAGAGACATAGGAATACAGAGATTAGATTCCCTAAAGTGTGGAAACAGATACTTCAGGGCAACAAGTCCACACCAATTCTCCGAAGAGTAACCCACCCAGACCCACTTCCCCTCTGACTAATGCACCTGGCAATTTAATATGACCAATTCAACTGACCTGCACATCTTTATGACTGTGGGAGGAAACCTGCATAGACACGGGGAGAATGTGCAAACTCCATATAGACTGTCACCCGAGGCTGGAATCAAACCTGGGATCCTGGTGCTGTAAAGCAGCATTGCTAACCACTAAGATGCCCCAAGCATCGATCAGCGCAGACACGGCACTGTAATTATTACATCCTTGCCAACACCAGCACGACACTTGGTAATTGCGTGGGATTGAACCCACGACTTTGGTGTTATTAACACCACGCTCTAGCCACCTGAGCTGACCGACCAATGCAATCCAACAATCACCGACCAACGATCTCGGTATGTCCTCGGAGGTAGCGAGATGGAGATGGGTGTAGGGACATGATTTTCTTACAGACATGAGGGGAATTGGGGGCTGTAGGAGGAGAAAGAGATAGTGGTGTGGCTTAGGTTTAGGAGATTACACAGAGAAAGCGGTGTAAGGTCTGGAGGAGTTTGCAGACACGGGACACAGATTGAAGTCAATTGTTAAGAGACTCAGTGGAGGCCAGCGGCGAATTGAAATTGACCCTTGCCTCCATCCCCAAACATCCACTGAGCACGAAAAGCCCAGGCTTCATTCCGGGCCTGATATTGTGTGTGGGATCTTGTGAGTAAATAATGCTGGATGCAGTCGAACAACTGTTGCTACCATGTGACAGCACGCCGAATGAGGAAGGGGTTAAACTAACCAAATATTCACCAGTTTAATTTTCACATGCTGGTCCATCATCATATACATTGGTACTCATTGTCACTGCCTTTAACATCTGTGAAGTAGAGTTCTGGTTGTTAATATTTATTGGACTGACAATGAAGTCTTTAATTTGTTAATATTGAGGGTGATATTTATTGATTGGCATGAGCAACATTCCTGAGGAGTTATGTAGTCCCCAGGCCTTGTGGTTGGAAATGGTTGGGGAGGGGTTGGTGGTGGGTGTGATGGACAGCCATTTTGTTCATAATTTGTACTGCACCCTTTCACTCCCTCTCCACCACACACAACTCCACCATCCCAACCCAAATATAATGCCCAACCCACCCGACACGTTCACATTCGTGTGTGTGTGTGTGTGTATGTGTGTCTGTGTCTGTCTGTCCGTCCGTCTGTCTATCTCTTTGTGTGTAATTGCTTTCAACGAGTGTTCGTGTGCGTTTGTTTTCAGTATGTGTGAATGTGTCTGTGCTTGGGTCTGTGGAGTTTGTATCATCATATGTGTGTGTGTACCTGTAGCCAGGTAGAGGAAGAAAGAAGCATGTGCTGTTTCACTGAGGGACTGACTCAACACCCTCCCGGAATGTTAATTTCAGGAATGATCCTAATGCGAGTCTGGGGTATTCCGTCCAACTGTAGACTCAGCCATCATTTGCTATGTCTGAATCACTTCCTCCCTCAGGCTCCTCTGATCTAAGAAAAAACACCTCACACTGTTTAACCTCTTCAAATAACTGAAACAACCAGGTCCGGAAACATCCTGGAAAATCTCCTCTCCAGTGTTATTGCATCCCTCCCTTTAATGTGGATTCCAGAACTGCACATGATACTCCAGCTGTTACCTGAACTGTTTTATCCTGTTGCAGCATCATCTCCCTACTCTTAAACTCTATGCCTCCACTAATAAACCCAAGTGGACCACATGTATTCTTAACCACGTTATTCACCTGTCCTGGTACCTTAAGGGTGTCCACCCGATCGTCAATACTTCTCTGGTCCAACTTTCAATCATGTACATTACTGCTTTGTTTTCCCTGCCCCAAAACATCAGCTCACATTTATCTCGATTGAATTCCATTTGCCACTGATAGTCCATCTGACCTGCCAGTTTCTACCCTCTAGTAATCTATGGTGATCTGTCTCAATGTTTGCCTCTGCATCAACTGTGTACTTCGTGAATTTGCTGACCATCTGTCCTACATTCAAGTCGAAATTATTGATGACACTCACAAACAGCAGGGATCATGGGATCCCACTGGACGCAGACTTCCAGGCACAGAGACAGCTCTCAAACAATGCCCTCTGCTTCCTGCTTCGCAGCCAACTGTGAATTCAATTCTCCAAATTGCTTTGGCTCTTTGGGCTCTTACGTTTCCTATCAGTCTCCCATATGGGACCTTATCGAGAGCCTGGCTGACGCCCAATAGACAACATCAAAAGCATTACCGTTGTTGAAACACATGGTCACCTTTTTGAAAAAACACAATGATGTTGGTCTGACATGACCGCCCCCCCCCCCCCCCCCCCCACCTAATGAAATCATGCTGACTGTTCCAGGTTCAACCCGGTATCTCCAAATGAAAGTTAAATGTGTTCCTCTGAATTCCTTCCAATAGTGACTCTCTACATGTCTCTCTCTGTCTGCATCTCTCTCACACACTCGCTACCTCATTCACTGTCTCTGACTTCATCTCTCTATTAACACCTCTCTATCTACTCCTCGCTCTGTCATTTTCTCTATCCCTTTCAAACTGTCTCTTGCTGGCTCTTTCCCAGTTTCTCTCTCTCTCCCTCAATTTACACGTTTCTCTCTCTCTCTCTCTCTCTCTATATATATATATATATATATATATATATCCCTCTCTCTCTGTGTCTCTCTACATCTGTCTATCTATTTAAACGTCTCTTTTTCTCTTTCACGCGCTATCTATCCTTGTGTCTTTCTATTTCTTTGTCACTCTCTCAAAATCTCATTTTCTCTCACACTCTACCTGTACGTCTGCCTCTCTCTCCATGTCTTTCTCGTTCTGTCTCTCACTTGATCGTTCTGTTTCTCTCTGTCTGTCTGTCTCACTGTTTATCTTTGTACACCTCGTTATCCCCATCTCTTTCTCTTCCTCTCTATCTACCTGCACCCTCTCTCTCTCTCTTTCTTTCTCTCTCTCTCTACGTCTGTCAGTCTCGCTCTCATTCTCGCTCTCTATCTAACCTCTCTCTGTCTCTGTGTCAGACTGTCCTTACCTCACCAGTTTTCACTGCCATCCCCTTTTCCTGCTTTCACACGCTGGCACACAGCCTGACTCAGGAATCGTCTCGAGTCCAACCGTCCCCCACTCCAGGCCGGAACTACAGTTTTCTTCCACTCCCACCCTCTGTCCCCGGCCTCTCTCGGCCTGAGGCATGGCCGACACATCAAATCTTACCTCAAAGACAGCATCCACCAGGCCATGAGCACTGCGAGCTGGGATGGGGGTGCAGCTCCAGCAACACTGGAGAAGTTCGAGGGCAAAGCAGCCTCCCCCAGTATATGTGGTCACTGTGTGTTAGGTACACGGTCCTTCCCCACAGCGCCCAACCACGGGACTGGGTATCTTGGCGCAGTTCTGCCTCGCGTTTGGGATTGCTGGCCTGGAGAAATGGCGCATATTTCTGAATCGTGTGGATAGAGACGTCAGTATATCTTCTCTGACTCAGTGACCTGGGGATAGAGAGTCCAGGTCAGTCACTGGCCACACACTAACTCCCTCTCCAGCAATTTCTGCCGATTACGGCTGGTTCCCAGTAGCTGGTTACAGACTGTCCATTGTCCTGGAACTGGGGGCTGGCATTGGAGTTTTGGTGGATTCTCCATGCATTGAATGCACAGGTTTACTCAATCATTGCTTCATCACTGGCCTGAGATTATTGCTGAGTCAGAAAGCAGCTCCCCGCTGAACTGGTTGCTGCTCACCTCCTCCTCCTCAGAGATTACTCAACTACGTCTTCCACCACAAACATCAGGGCCAGCATTTGCATTGGTGGAGCTGCATCGAAATCTCATTATTCTCCATCTCTGTCGACCAAACCATAATCCTGGCCAACAATGCAGCACTCCCACAGCATTGACCCTCCAACAGTGTGACACTCCCTCAGCACTGAGAGTCCAACAGTGCGGCGCTCCCACAGCACTGACCCTCTGAAAGTGCGCCGCTCCCTCAGCAATTAGACACCAACAGTGCGGCACTCCCTTAGCTCTGACCCTCCGACAGTGTCCGATCCATCAGCACTGACCCTCTGACAATGCGCCGCTCCCTCAGCACTGACCCTCCAACAGTGCAGCACTCCCTCAGCACTGAATCCAAAAGTGCGGCACTGCCTCAGCACTGACACTCCAATAGTGCGGCACTCCCTCAGTACTGATCCTCCAGCTGTGCGGCACTCCCTCAGCACTGACTCTCTGAGAGTGCGATATTCCCGCAGCACCGCCCCCTCCAACAGTGCCCCCTTTCAACAGGACTGACCCTCAGACAGTGCTCATTCCAACAGCACTGAACTTCAGCATGTCTGGAGCTCCTTCAGCACTGACCCGACACGAATGCCGACTCCCTCAGCGCTGACGCTCTGATAGTGCCCACTCTCTCATCACTGACCCTCCGACAATGCGCCGCTCCCTCAGCACTTAGACTCCAACTGTGTGGCACTGCCTCAGCAATGACCGTCCGACAGTGTCTGCTCCATTAGCCGTGACATTCCAACAGTGCCCACTCCCTCAGCACCATCAATCCAACAGTGCGGTTCTCCTTCAGCACTGACAGTATGATAGTGCGCCGCTCCCCCAGCACTGATCCTCCGAGAGTACAGCACTCCCTCAGCACTGACCGACCAACAGTGCGGCACTCTCTCAGCATTGACCCTCTGACAGTATGGCACTCCCTCAGCACTGACCTTGCAATAGATTCCAGTTCTGTACACCTATCTATCCCAGTCTGGTTAGTGCTTAGAACTTGCAGAGACCCTGCACGCCCTCGGACAAGACCCAATGCACAAATATCGAAAGCACTCCAGGACCATTTTCGCGTTTTGACCATTTATCCAGCAATTTGTGCAATTGCTGAAACATCCTCTGACTGCAACTCACCAGGATGTCATAATTTGGGGTGGTTTCATGTGGGGGAATTGGAATCCTGCACTGAACCCTCCGCTCAGGACACTTTACCATTTGGAAGAAATGCTAAGTGAACCACTTCCTCCCCCATTGGGCACAATTCTCACTGTCAACCAATTCCCAGATATCATTATTCAACCCTACGTACGTAAGATTGTAATGAATCACTATATGGATTAGCTTCCCCCAAACCCCAACCCTCTCAGTATTCAAAAGACGTAAAGCCAATACTGAGGGCCGTGTTCAAGTGAAGGATATCCAGTGATATTTGGATAACTGCTTTATCAGGAGCTGAATGTCTAACTACACTACTTAAACTTATGTATCTCTGGGCAGAACCTGGCTCTGACGCAAACAAAGTAACTTGATAAAAAAAAACGTTTAACCAGTTAAATTCCTGCTCCATCGGTTGAGAATCTCACGTATTTTTCAAGCTGGACCAATCCGAGCAAATCTGCGAGTATTTCATTATGTTTCAGACGTCTGCGTTCAAGATGGTGGATGCACATTTTGGAGAGTGGCGATGAGTTCCTTACCATGTTAACCATTGCATCTAGTCTACCTGTATCAATGATTCCTGAACAAGGGCACATGCCTGAAACGTAGATTTTCCTGCTCCTTGGATGCTGCCTGACCTGCTGCGCTTTTCCAGCAACACATTTTCAGCTCTGTTCTCCAGCATCTGCAGCCCTCACTTTCTCCCTGTATCAATGGCAATAAGATGATGAATAAAGTTCAACGCCCAGTTGATCCTTTCATTGTTGAATCATTTAGCCTTGTCTGACAGAAAACTATGTTGTTGATTGCCATGTGAGTAATAGTATCCTGCAGCACACACGCTTAACCCATCGTTTTTCTTCCTCGTATGCACATTACAAACGAGTATGCAGGAGGGGTGTTATCTCGAGGCCTTGTCCTCTGAGCTCCAGGATGTTCGAATTTTCCTGCTCTTTTGCCATTAACCAGACAAGTTCATATAGGATGTGCCTTGCTGCTGTTGTGGATTTGGGTTATGCCTGCTCATTTTTTTCAGGCCTGCAGAAGGTTTCTGTTTGACCTGGTGCCACTTTTCTTTATAAGTTCCTCTGTTACGCCATGCGGATTGGTCACGACACCTTAATACATCTTGCTTCTCGGTTTTCTTTCCAATCGATGTTCTGCCAGCCACTCTTTCAATTCGCATCTCATCATTTCAGCAGCTCTGAGTTAGTTCTTTTTGAAGTTATTTTCATAATTAATGTAACCGGATATTTCACCATGCTCTTCAACTGTTCTCTGAACTTGGACTCTGTCACAATATAAATTAATGTGTTTGTGCTGCAAGTTAAATTTCGCAGCATATATCCAACTTTCTTAAATGTATATTCAGAATTGTCATCGAAGAGTTCATTAATATTGAAAATGATCAAAATATACGGAAACCACAACAGTATAAAACTGCTTGATATGGTGAGGAGTAAAATCACAGAATTCCGTCTGCTCTCCATCTCTGGATCATTCTGTCCCTTGCTATGACCCCTCAGTCCCTTTCTGACTCGACTAGTCACTAATATATGCCTGACTATCAGAGCATTGAGCAACAGAATTAAACCAAATGGTAACAATGGCGTTAAAACCTTATCAACCATTCTAAATCCAGTCCATCTCGGGACAGTGAAATAGCTTCGTTTATTAGAACAATACAGAGGAACCTTGTTTATTATTCGTTTAGGCTTAAATCGAAAGCAAATGGGAATGTTTTTAAATTAAAAAATATACTAACTTTTGCAAGAACTACTTTTGCAGTTTTCCTGGTGCAATATTTAGATTTAAGCCTCTCACAACAAATTGCAATAAATCGATCAAATGTAAAAGCGACAGTGAATCAAACTGAACAGTCCATTGCTAACCGCGCCAGGAGGTAGTTAACCTTACAAACAGCAGTGAGTTTCAGGAGAGGAAATGGGAAATAGTACCAATTGATTCGGAAAAGCATGACCTCAGTGATAATCGTCAGTAGATCCGCCATTGCCATGGCCACCAGGTAACGAGTAGTGCAGTGGGAGATCCCATACTTGCCCTGGGATAGGATCACAATTTCCACGAGTTTTGCTGTAACAGAAAGTAGGCAGAAATGTGCTTAATTTTGCTTATATTCGTATGGAGATAGTAAGCACTGAGATTTGGTTGGAAACATGGACATCCGCCCTTTCCATTGGTTTAAACCAAAACTAAACCAGGGCAATTAATTGTGGCTGCATTTACTTTTTTTTTCATAACGTGGAACTGGTGATTTGAACGAATCTACTGATATGAAGGTCTGAGTATTCTTATGTCCAAAGAATCATTGAATAAGTACGGAGGCTGCTTGGCACATCAAGGCTGAGCTGACCCTCGGAAGAATATACCATCTGGAGGACCAATCCCCATGAACTCACGAGAATTTTCTATGCCAATCTGGTAATCTCGCAATTCCCATGGCAAGTTCATCGAGCATGCACGACCCTGAACACTAAGGCTCACTAGTTAGCACTGCTGTCTCACAGCACCATGTCAGGTCAAGCAGACAATCTTGAGTGCAGACAATGATCCAATCATCTGAGCAGTTCCTACCTTGCAGAAGGTTTTTCGTTTCCAACTTCCTCATTCAAGTCTGTTCTCTGTGGTTAGCACAGCACCAGAGACCCGGGTTTGATGCCAACCTCGGCCGACTGTCTGCGTGGACTTTGCACATTATCCCCGTGTCTGTATGGGTTTCCGCTGGGTGTTCCGGTTTCCTCCTACAGTCCAACATGTGCAGTTTAGGGTGAATTGGCCATGATCTATTGCCTATAGTGATCACGTATGCATGCCTTAGGTGCATTAGTTAGGGGTAAATACAGGATAATGGGATAGAGAATGGGTCTGTAAGTGAATCTTCGAGGGTCACTTTTGACTTGTTGAGCCGAAGGGCCTGTTTCCATACTATAGGGAATCTAAGGTGCTCGTTATCATTGTCAATCCTACGAACTTGCACATCTCTGGACATGGGAGGAGATTGAAGCACCCGGCGGAAACCCATGCAGACATTTCTAAACTGCACATAGACAGTCACCCCAAGGCTGGAATCAAACCTGGGTCCGTGGCGCTGTACTAACCCCTGAGAACACAGTTGAATGAGGAAGCTGGAAAAGAGAAATGGTCTGCCAAGTAAGAACTGTTCCAATGATTGGATCGTCGTCGTGCACTCAAGATTTTCTGGTGTCACCTGAGCCCACCCACCTTGGACCAGTCACTATTGTTCTGGAAACAGATACATAATGGTTTCAGTTGTGACAAAATGAGTTTGATGGGACAGTATACGTATAATCGAAACATATTTCGCTAAAAGCCTCACACTATGAGCCCCATAGTGTCTCACCCCCATAGTGGAGCATGAGACAGATTTCTGATGGAATTAAGTTTGCTCACTGAGCTGGAGGATTTGTGATCTTCAAAGCAGCAGAAAACCAATTATGATGCATTGATGGGTATGCTTCTATTGGACAAGCACAATTCCATAACAGGAAGGTAATATGAATTGGGAAACATTGAACAGCCGTTACCATTATTCTGTACTTTGGAAATTTTGTGCAGTGTTCAAGTAGAGACCTTTAAGCTATACTCTGGTTTGAACACGGAAGGTGGAGAACTTGTGGAAGTGCCAGAGTCTGAAATTTATGCCGCAGTCATCACCAAACCCACAAAAAATAAATCACCCAACAGAGAAAATAGATCGATTTACTCCTGATTGATGAGAGTTCCCTTTGATATTGCGGGAAGAATAAGAGATTGGAGAAAAGCGATGGAGATATGGAAACATCGAATCAAGTGATGTGAACTTGATTACGGCTCAGAAAATATCAATATCTAGTTTATATTCTGTTATGTTCCCACGACGTGTATTAAAAATATTAATCATCTGTGTTAATCTCTGCGTTTTGATATCAATTCTTTACTAAAGCAGAACATGTGACATCCGATTCTAGTTAAAGTTGTGCACCAGAAAGAAGAATAATCAAGATGAGAAAGTGCTGTTAATAAATCACTGGATCTAAATAGATTAAAAGTAAATGACTGAATACAATCACCCACACAAGAGCAAAGCTAACCTATAATTTCTCTTAGTATAAAAAGGCGACTGATATGACGTGAGTTTGTCCATTTTTCATCGCACACAGTACAACCTAACATTGATAATCTCCAACAATACCTACTGTCAGGGAGGTTCCCCTTTCCTATCTCGAGCTTCACAGGACAGACATCTCTCCCTCTCTCTCTCACATTCGCACACACACACCTGGGAGTGAGCGTCAAATAAACAGGACAGGCATTTTCAGCAAATAAAGGTAACACTGATAAAAATTAAATTTTGTTACCAGTAACAACATTATGTTGTCGGTAATAGAATGACCAGCAAATACTGTATGAAGTAACTGTGCGTATCAAAAGCCAATGCATATAGAAAATTCAACAAGTTCTAACCTTATAAACACTTACCAGGAATACCAATAATAGTAAGGATCGTATAATATATTTTCCTGACAACTCGTACAGTATTATGCAATTTCTCTGCGAATGGTCTGTGTTGTTTTGTATTGCAAACAGTTTTCCATGTTCAACTCTGAAATGTTCCATACCAGTGCATTCATTTTATACTTTCAGGGGCATCCATTGGGACACCGAAGTGTTTTTTCTCATTTGCTAAATTTTGAGTAAACAGTTTAGATCATGCGTGACATCCCCTGTTGATGAATAACACAGGGTGTTGAGACTTAATTCGAGCATGAAACACTCAAATTGGCCAGGTCTGATCAGTTTAAAGTCGAGGGTGTGGTGCTGGAAAAGCACAAGGCAGACAGCATCCCAGGAGCAGGGAAATCGACAGTTTGGTCAAAAAATAAACGTCGATCTTCTTCTGTGCTGCCTGACCCGCTGGGTTTTTCCAACACCACATTCGCAACTCTACTCACCAGCAACTGCAGTCTTCACTTTCTCCTGATCAGCTTAAAATGTAGTCACATTTGTAAACTGCGAAACTACAACATGAGTTCGACATCTGTATTTTATATTGTTTTAGTGCTGGATCTAACGAATCCAGTTAAACAAATTAGAACCCCAAGATAAACACACTAAAATATTCATAGCCTGGCAAGTGACCTTTCACCCTGTACTGTCATTAACAGCTCTCTCGGGGTTTCACTTCGCTGAGCTTACTCACCATCTTTCTTCTATTTCTCCTGAACTTTATCCCATAGCTGCTTGTTTAACTCGCTTTTGAGTAAATTTTTTATAGCTGTATTTTCTCCTAGTTATGTTTCTGGATTCACATGGGACAGGATGTAAATGGATGGTTCCCCAGTACCACATTTGCTTTCCTAATGTATAAAATTTAGCTCCATGAGTTTTTTCACATGTACACAGGTGGGAGCAATGCCTCTTTGTTTGTAACGTGTGAACCCCACATTGTAGTTATCACACCTGTCTGTTTTCTTGTTCTCGAATTGAATCCCTTCTTCAATAATGTACCTGGTTTACAGCAGCAGCTTCTTCCAAAACTGACCGATGGAGCGTTAGATGATAACATGGAACAACCACATAATGCACTCGATTTATGTAAAAAATGCACATATATGTGCATCTTGTCAAGATTTAAGTCTCTGGACAACTTGATTGCAGTGACTGCAGGGCCTAGACAGTGGATGGTAAAATAAAAGCCTTTATTCTACTGATCCCATGGAGTCCTCAAACACAGACGCATTCTGTGGTACCCTCTGAAAAGAGGTCCCAGGGCATGCGAAATTCACTGCAAACGCAGCGTCTTCCTGTGTTTTAAATCTCAATCTCCATTCGTTCTGAACTACCGCGATTCCAAAGTGCTCCTTCTTTGTTTCGACTGTAAGATGCTTCAAAAGTTGGGGTGCTCAGCCTACACCATCACAGAAACCTGCTTTCCATCCATATACTACATCTATACCGCTGCCAACATTTGCATGGCTAAATTAGACTGATGAATTGACTCCTTGGCCTCAAATAATGATGATGTTTCTAACATTGTTCTAGCAGAGTATGAGAATGTACAAGGTCTCTACCTCAGTCGTCCTGATCTGTAAATTCTCGCTTCCTATAACCTGCCTGATCTGCTCACTAAAAAGCCTTTCACTGTACTTCTGTACACCTAACAATAAATCAATCAATCTAGACGGGCGCCTCTTGCAGGGTCTGAACTAGAGGACTAAGAAATGAGTCATAAAGGTGCAAAGATGTAGAATTGTACGACACAGAAACAGATACTTCGGTGTCAAACTTGCTCTTGCCCAGATATCCTTAATTCATTGAGCTCCTTTGCCAGCAACACAAACAAAAACTGCTGGAAAGAACTCAACAAGTCTGGCAGCACTTGTGGAGCTACGTCAGAGTTAATATGGCACTCCGCTTGTCTTAGGCCTCCAGCCTGAAATAGAACGTTCCACCACCATCTTGTCTCCCACCGTCAATGCAATTTTATATGCAAGTGATTAGCTCTGCTGGATTCCATGTGATCAAACCTTGCTATCTGGTCTACCATGCATAACCTTGCAAAAAGTCTTGCTAAAGTCCATTTGGACAAATCCCTGCTCCGCCTTCATCAACCTCCATTGTCACTTCTTCAAAAAATCAGTCATGCTCATGACACACGATTTCGCCCACACAACACCAGGTGGACTGCTCATAATTAGATCTTGCCTATCCAAATACATGTAAATCCTGTCTCTAAGGATTCCCTCCAACAGTTTACCTACCACTGACATCAGGCTCACTGGTCTCTAATTTCCTGCCATTTCCTTACCACCTTTCTTAAGTATTGACATCACGTTAGCCAATCTCCTGTCTTCCAGCGCCTCACCTGTGGTAATCGATGTTACAAATACAGGAGCAGTGCTGGATGATTGGATGGTGGCAAATGTTATTCCCTTGTTCAAGAAAGCGAATAAGGTTAATCCTGGAAATTTCAGACCAGTCAGTCTTATGTCAGCGATGGGCAAATACTGGAATGGATTCTGAGAGACATAATTACTTGAAAAACCGTAGTTTAATTGGAGATAGTCAGCATGACTTTGGGAGAGGCAGGTCATGCCTCACAAATCTTATTGTATTCTTTGGGGATGTGACAAATCATGTTAATGTGGGTCGAAGTTTATATGGACTTTCGCAAGACGGTTGATACGTTTGCCCGGATATGTAATGTTGTAGGGTCATTCAGAACGCAAGGAGGTACGGTATAAGGGAAATCTGGCTGGCTGGATACAGAATTGCCTGGCCCATAGAAGACAGGGTGGTAGTAGGTGGAAAGTGTTCAGCCTGGAGCTCAGTGCCTGCAAGTGAATGGTGTTCCACAGGGATAGGTTCTGGGACTGCTGCGTTTTTACACATGACTTGGCCGAGGAGGTGGAAGGACGAGTAGTAAGTTGGTCGATGAGACAAACATTGATGGAGTCGTGGATAGTGTGAAGAACTGTAGTATTTTGCAAGTGGACATTGACAGGATGCAGAACTGGGCTGATAAGTGGCAGATAGAGTACAACCTGGAAAAGTGTGAAGTGATTCACTTTGGAAAATCAAAGCTGAATGCAGAAACCAGGTTTAAAGGCAGGATTATTGACAGTGTGGAGGAACACGGGATCTCGGGCTCCATGCCCACAGATCCATCAAAGTTGCCACCCAAGTTGATTGGGTTCTTCAGAAAGTGTAAGGTATGATGGCTTTCATTAGTGGGGGAAGGAATGTAAGAGTCGCGAGGTTATGGTGTAGCTCTTGAGAGCCCTGTTTAGACCACACTTTGGATAATGTTTAAAGTTCTGGTCGCCTGTTTATGGGAATGATGTGGAAGCTTCAGAGAGGGTTCAGAGGAGTTTACCAGGATGCTGGCTGGACTGGAGGGCATGTCTTAAGAAGAAAAGGTGAGGAAGTTAGGTCTTTTTTGATTGATGAAGGATGAGATATAATTTGCGAGAGGTCTACAAGATGTTGAGAGACGTGCATCGAATGGTGGGAGGCACGATGGCATAGTGGTTAGCACTGCTGCCTCACAGTGCCAGAGACCTGCGATCAAATCCCGCCTCAGGCGACTGACTGTGTGGAGTTTGCATATTCTCCCCGTGTCTGCGTGGGTTTTCTCCACGTCCTCCGGTTTCCTCCCACAGTCCAATGATGTGTAGGTCAGGTGAATTGGCCATGCTAAGGGGTGCATGTAGGGTTGCGCTTCGGCGGGGCGGTGTGCACTTGTTGGGCCTAAGGGCCTGTTTCCACACTGTAATAATCTAAACGTATTCCTATGTTGGAAATGTCTATGACGAGGAATTGTAATTTTAAGGCAATTGGAAGAAGTTTTAAGGAGAGGTAGATTCTTTACTCAGAGTGCTGGGTGCGTGGAATGCGCTGCCAGCAGTAGCTTTAGAGTCAGATTCATTTACGTGACTCTTGGATAGGCACATGGATGGTAATACTTGAAGGGCATGTAGGATAGTCTGAGCTTCGAGTAGAATAAAAGGCCAGCACAACATCGAAGGGCAGGAGGCCTGTACTGCTATGTGTTCTAGAAACTTTAGGCGAGATATAACGGGTTGTAATGCAATGGGGTGGGGAAGAGCGCAGCATTACTGATGGAGGAGAATGTCGGAAACAAGAATGAGCATCTTGAAGGGCCCATTTAGTGGGGTCAAATGGAGCGATCTGAGGATGAGGAAAGATGCTGTCACTGTGATGGTGTTATATGACAGGCCTCCTAAAAGTCAATGGGAGTAAGAGGAACACATATGTAAGCAGTTCAACAATAGAGTTGTTGTATTGGGCAATTTTAACTTCCCCAATATTGACTAGGACTCTCTAAGCGCCAGGCGCTGATATGAAATATGTGTATCCAGGAGGTATCCTTAAAAACATGTGCAGGTGTTCCAAGTAGTGAAGGGGCTGTCCCATATCTTATACTGGGGAATGAGCCTGGCTAAGTGATAAAAATATCAGTGAGGGAACATTTTGGAGACATGATCAAAATGTCTCATTTTGGAGACAAGTTCTAAAGTTGTTATGGATAAGGATAAGATGCTTTCTCCGTCAAATTGCTAAATTTGTGCAAGTCTAATTACAACAGTATGAGGCAAGAAGTGGAGAAACTTCTCCAAGTGACAGTTTGAGGGTAAATCGACATCTGACAAGTGGGAATAATGAATACGTGTTTGGGAATTTGAGCTTTATGGAACTGAAATCCAGGTCGACCTGAGAAGTTGTGGAAAAGAACTGAAACAAGTTATTGGAAGGGGTCATAAAAAAGCATTTGCAAGTAGAATTCAAGACAATGCCCAAGACATGTTATACACAGAGTTGGGGTAAGAGGGTAACGAAGGAAAGGGTTGTTCTGCTCAAGGACAAAGGAGGGGAATATGGAGAGGTCGTTGATGAGTATTTTGTATTGGTTTTCACTCAGGAGAAAGACATGGATTCTGATAAGATTATCGAGGCACTTGTTGATATTCTGGGGAATGTCAATATTGTTGTGGTGACAGTATTGCATGTTTTGAAACACATTAAGTCCCCAAGACTTGATAGAATCTAACTCAGAACACTGAAGGTAGCAAGGGAGGAGATTGCTGGGGCCTTGAGAGAGATTTGTTTTGTATCCCCTTTCAAAACAGACAAAGAGTCAGAAGACTGGCGAAAAGCCTATGCTGTTCCTTTGTTGAGGAAGCGCAACCCAGTACATGATTGGTCGCTAAATCTTTAATCACTCGGAGGGAAATTATTGGCGAAGGTTCTTTGACAGCGGATTTATTCAGATTGAGGGACGAATGGACGTTAGATATAATCAGCTGTCTTTATGCAAGGGAGGCCATGCCTCACAAACTTGATTTTTTTGAGGAAGTGACAAAGATGATTACTGAGGGTAGACCAGTAGATATTGTCTGCATGGATTTTACTATAGAATGTCACAAGGCCCCTCATAATAACCCCTCATGAAAAGATTGCGTTAAATGGAATCGAGGGCAAGTTGGAAAGTTGGATACTTTAAAATTAACTTGATTACAGAAGAGAATTCAGTTATGGAGGACTGGTTTTCTCCCTGGAGGTCTGTGACCTGGGGTTCTGTGGGGGTCAGTGCTGAGACATTGGCTGGTTGTTCCTCATTATGGATGAAAATTGCAGGAGGTCTGACTAGTACGTTTGCAAGGTGTGCGGATAGTAAGGAAGATTACCAAAGGATACAGCAGTATACCGAGCAGTTGGAACATTGAGTCGCAAAATGTCAGGTGGAGTTTAATCTGTACAAGTGTGAGGTGATGGATTTTGGGAAGTCAAATGCTGGAGTAAATACAGCACATTGCAGGACTCTGAATTGCATTGATATCCAGCGGGATCTTGTGGTGCAGAAAAGTGGCAACGCAAGTGAACAAGGTGATAAAGAAGGCCTATGGCATGCTGTCCTTCATCAGTCAGGGCTTTGAGTTCGCATGTTTTAGTTGTATAAAACTTTAACTAGTCCACCTTTGGGTTACTACGTGTAGTGAGATTGTGCAGGCTTTGGAGAGAGGCCAAGAAACGTTTAACAAGATGTTGTCTGAATTAGAGTAGATTAGCTCAAAGGAAAGGCTGCAAATTGTCTCTCCACCCCGGAGGCTCTCTGCCATATTCCTGATGAAGGACTTTTGCCTGAAATGTCGATCTTCCTGCTCTTCAGATGCTGCTTGACCTGCTCTGATTTCCCAGCACCACTCTAATCTAGATTCTGATCTCCAGTATCTGCAGTTCTCACTTTCGCCTGCACAAACTTGCAGTGTATTCACTACAGCGTCAGAATTTGAGGGACAAATTGATATAAACATATAAAATTATGAGAGGAAGAGATTTGGTAGTTAGCCAATCTTTACTCCACGTGGATGTGTCAAATAATACGGAACAAAGGATTAAGGTGAGAAGATAAGGTATAAAGGAGATGACAACAATGTTTTTTTTTAAAAAAAGGTGGTCGGTGCCTGGAACCTAAAACCGGGAAAGGTGGGAAAATCAGATATGATCGCAACAACTAAGAAGCTTTGAACAGACATGTGAAATGGCATGGGATAAAGGGATAGGGATAATGTGCAGGCAGGTAGGATTAGTTTGGATGGACAGCACGACCGGCACAAATGTGCTGGGACAAAGGGCCTGATCCTTCTGTGTCCTTTAAACAACAAAACATTTCACTGGGGTGTGTGTTACACAGTGGAAAGTAATTGAGAGGCAGAGAGATGATTTCTATAAAATAACAAATACTCAAGAGTGAGTTACAAATTGGAATCTGACTGAGAGTTTCATATTTAACAATTGGCCCACAACCGTAGAGTATTTTTGTTCCACATTCCATTTATTCATAAATATACAGTCTGATCACTCTTTCCAAGTGGCTATCAGATAGAAAGTGTCATTGACGGTGCCCCTCTGCTGTTCGAGCCTGTTCGGAACTGTGCAGTGTTCTCTTGCCCATGCCCCACCCCAGTCTCCTCCCTCTGCGCTGGCTCTCCACTCACTGGTCCAGGAATGAGTTTCTCTTCACTCCACGGACATGCAGGAAGATCTTGACTTGATGATCGGCGGGCTTTTTGCGATGTTCTGACATCACAAGGCAACCTGCAGACAGAATACAGAGTGAGTTCCTATACAATCACAGGCATGGAAGGCCAGAGAATGAGAGTGTGTGCGTGAATGACAGAGAGAGAATGTGAGAGTGTGAGGGTGTGTAATGTTTTCGCGCTATAGTCACACAACAGTCCGTGCATAAGTATGTATCCACAACTGAAATGTGATAGGTCCCATGTGAATCACATGGTATTTAAGAGGCCCTGTCGCCCATCAAGTTTGTGTCAGCAAAACAATGCTGCTCCGAGGCAGGGTGGGATGTGTGGGTGGGGGGATGTTGCAGAGCTTGCCAGTGTGAATTGGAGAGGGCAAAAACAACGGGTGGATGGTTCTGGGGTCGGGTAGAGCATGAGAACATTAGGGGGACCCAGCATAGAGCGACTGGGGGGCGGAGCACAGTGTGATGGAAACAGGGTTTGTGGGGGATGGCGTGTGAACGGGGTTATCAGGGAGTGACAGTGATGGCAGGGGAGGGCGGGCAGAGGTCGACAGCGATTGGGGAGGGGCGCAGAGTGCAAGAGTAACTGCGGGGTTTGCGGCTGTGGGAGGAAGTCAGACTGTGAGAGCAATGGAGTGGGGGTGAAACGGGGTAGCAGAGAGGGACAGCAGGGGAGGGCAGGCAGAGGGCGACTCGGGAGGTGTGGCAGTAAGAAAGTGAGACTTACCGGTTTGCGAGTGATAGAAGGTTCCGAGCAATGGCGGGGGAAGAGCAGAGCGTACGGACAACATGAAAGGAAATGTCACAGGGCAAGAAGGTGTGACAGAGGGTGACAGCAATGGGCGGGAAGAAAGGAGGTGAGAAAGAGGGCGAAGGGTGTGGGGGAATGAGCAAAAGAGACAGAGAGAGAGAGAGGCTTAGAGATAGATAGATAGATAGATAGATAGATAGATAGATAGATAGATAGATAGATAGATAGATAGATAGATAGATAGATAGATAGATAGATAGATAGATAGATAGATAGATAGATAGATAGATAGATAGATAGATAGATAGATAGATAGATAGATAGATAGATAGATAGATAGATAGATAGATAGATAGATAGATAGATAGATAGATAGATAGATAGATAGATAGATAGAAAGAGAGACAGAGAGAGACAAAGTGGCAGGATGTGGACTGAGCACGAGGAGAGAGAGAGAAAAGGGGAGAAGAAAGGAAATAAGATCACCAAGAATTGGAGATTTCATTTTGGTAAATGATACAGGGCTATGCGGAGACAGCTGAGCAGGCAGATTAGATTGGAGATTATACAGGACTATGTGAAGAGAGAAGGGCAGTGCAATTCATTTGACGATTGATACAGGGATGTGAAATGAAGCGGACAAAATCACTGAACACTGTCATTGATATTTGGTAGATTTCACCCAGACAGCAGACCATGATTGTAATCTCTCGGGGAATAGTCGAACAACCGTCGGGAAAACAGTTGCTAAAACACTCACAGGCACCATGTCTTCATTATTGCACTTTACCCTCGTCTTCACGGGGCTCGAGTGGAAACTTTTGAGCTGCTTCATGTTCCTGCCTGTGACGACAAACTGTGACAATCGCACGTGCAACGAGACTACATTCGTCCGTTCCGTCAGTTAGTGCGTCCATTCAGTCTGTCAATGAGACAGTGTGTCCAGCCAGTCAGTCAGCGCGTGCAGTCAGTCAGTCCGTTCAGTCAGTCATGGTGTCAGTGCATTTATTCAGTGAGTCAGTCAGTGAGTGCATTCAGTGGGTCAATTCAGTCAGTCAATCAGATAGTGAGTTCATTCAAGAAGCAAATCAGTGCTATCATTCAGCCAGTCACTCCGTTCATTCAATCAGTCAGCCGTTCAGATCGTATGTTCTCTCAGTGCGTCCATTCAGTCAGTCAGCATGTGCACTCACTCAGTCAGTCAGTACTTTTATTCAGTGAGTCAGTCAGTCAGTGCGATTATTCAATCAGACATTCAGGGCAGTTCCATTCGGTCAGTCAGTCAGTGCATTCATTTGGTTAGTCAGTCAGTCAGTCACTCTGTCCATCCGTCCATTTAGTTGGTCAGTCATCGAAACAGTGCATCCGTTCAGTTTGCACGTAATCAGATAGTGCCACCATGCAGTCTGTTATTGCCAGTCGCTCTATTCACTCATTTAATAACTGACATTAAGTCAGTTAATCAGTCAGTATATCAGTGTGTCCATTCATTCAGTCAGTGAGCAAGTGCGTCCATTGTGTCAGTCAGTTATTGAGTCAGTGCATCCATTCGGTTAGTCACTCAGTCAGTCCATCAATTCAGCCAATCAGTGTGTCCGTTTAGTCAATCAGTCAGTGCTTCCACCCTGTCTGTCAGTCAGTGAGTACGTTCATTCATTCAATCAGTCAGTGCGTCAATTCATTCAATGCGTCAGTCATGATGTCTTAAAATCTTTCAGACAGCCAGTGTCTCCAGTTAATTTGTCCGACTGTCAGTGTCTCCGTTCACACAATCAGACATTGCATCCATTCAGTGAGTCACTCAGTCGTTCAGTGCGTCTACTCAGTCAATCCGTCATCAGTGTGTTCATTCGTTCAGACAGTCAGTGGTGTCAGTCACTTCATCCCTTCAGTCAGTCAGTCATTATACCGAATCCGTTAGTCAGTCACTCAATCATTCAACGGATTCATTCAGTAAATCAATCAGTTCGTGCGGACAATCAGCCAGTCAGTCAATCAGTCAGTGAGTTTCCATTCAGTCAGTCAGTCAGTCAGAATGCCCATTCACCCAGCGAGTGCTTCCATTTGGTCAGTCAGTCAGTCAGTGTGTCCATTCAGTCAATCATTCGGTGCGTCAAGTCAGTCAGTCAGTGGGTCCATTCATTCAATCAATCAGTCACGGCATCTCGTCATCATTCAGGCCATCAGTGCGTCCAGCCAGTCAGTATGACTCTCAGTCCGTTAATTTAGTCAGTGCCCATTCACTCAGTCATTCAGTCAGTTCGTCAACTAAGTCAGTCATTCAGTCAGTCTGTCAGTGCATCCATTCACCCAGTCAGTCAGTACATTCGTGCTTTCAGTCAGTGCATCCAGTCAGACGGTCAGTTGGTCAGTGCACCCAGTCAGTCAGTCAGACAGTGCATGTGTCCGTTCAGTCAATCAGTGATTGAGTTAGTGCGCCCATTGGTTCAGTTAGGCTGTTAGTCAGTCAGTTAGTACGACAATTTAATTAGTCATTTAGTATGTCCACAAAGTCAGTCAGTCATTGAGTCAGAGCGTTAGTTTTGTCAGTCAGCCGGTCAGTGATTTCATTCAGTCTGTCATTCGGTCAGTGCACACATTCACTCATTCAATCAGTGCATTTATTAAGTCCATCAGTCAGTCTCTCTTTGCGTCCATTCAGTAGGTTGGTCAGTTCGTCAGTCAGTCACTCAGTATGTGCATTCATTGAGTCAGTCAGTCATTTATTTAGTGCACCCATTCGATCAGTCCATTATTCAGTGCGTCAATCCAGTCTGTGACTGCTCATTCAGTATGACATTCACTGCGTCAAATCAGTCCGTCAGTGCATGCATTCATTCAATCAATCAGTCAGGGAGTCTCGGCGTCTTGTCATCTGTCAGACAGTCAGTACGTCCAGTCAGTCAGTACGATTGTCAGTCCGTTCATTCAGTCAGTTAGCCCGAGTCCATTCACTCATTCAATCAGGGCGTCTATTAATTTAGCCAGTCAGTCAGGCTGCCAATGCATTCATTCAGTTAGTCACTGCCTTTATTCAGTCAGTCAGTCAGTGTGTCTGTGCTGTCAGTCAGTGCGTCCATTCTATTAGTCAGTCAATCTATCCGCGAGTTGGTCCATTCAGTCATTCAGTCAGTAAGTCAGAGCGTCCATGCATTCAGTCAGTATATTAATTCAGTCATTCAATCAGCTGGTGCGTCAATTCAGTCGGTTATTGTGTCTGTACATTAATTCAGTCAGTCCATGTCTCAGTCTATGCGTCCAGTCAGTATGCCATTCGGTCAGTGCGTAAATTCATTAATTCCGTCAGTGCTTTCATTATGTCTGTCAGTCAGTCAGTCTGTCATTGCATTGATTCATATCCATTTCAAGAATGAATGTGGAATTTACTGAGTTATCGTTACTATCCCAGAAATGCTGATCGACAAAAACACTTCAAATTCTTGACCGGTATTAATCCCTACAGCTACCTGTAACTCTATCACATTCATCGTCGGACGATCCATGTATTGGTAATAAACGACTCCTGGACGTATTTTCAATCTTGCCCCTATTGAATCCTTTCACATGAATGCAGTCTCAATTTATGTCAGCAAAGTTGAAATGCTCCCCAACTGCAACATAATCCTCTCAGACATATTTGCAATTGATTGCATATCTGCTCACGTGTCTCACTTCAACGTTTGGGAGATGTGCTGTCGAACCACAGACATGCATATTCAATTTATTTTATTTCTAATCTCTAGTAGTAAACGCAAGCTGTAAGTAATTTCTTGATGTTTGACCGCCCACCCCCCTCGCAGCCAAAGAATGGGATTTTGCCATGGGTTAAGATATTATGAGAGTTGCTCGACTTCCCATGAAGGAAATGGTACAATGACAAACCACTCCCTTGATTGTACACCATTCATTGCACTAGGATTACATAATTGTAAATCATGCTGTTTTCATGACACGTTTTACACTCGAAACTATCTGCCAAACTTTCGTTTGTCTTGTAGAGAGAGGAAACATTTAAACACAAGTAGAAAGTGTTGCGGAAATTCAGCAGTTCTGACGGAGAAAAAATAAAGATAATGTTTCACTTCAGTAAGTCCACTCCTTTTCTCCAAATGAGGTCTGAAGAAGAATGACTGGACTTGTATGCTCCTTCGGCTTTGCCTACACAGATTCTGGGCAACCTCCTGAATAGCTCCAGCACCTCTACTCTTTTGTTTCAGAATTCCAGTATCTGCAGGTCTTACTTTTAATTACAAGGAAATGCTTAACGGAGTCAGAATTTTCCCAGGCACTATGGTCCCTTCCTAAAATGGCATTCCCCGGAGATGAAAGGCACTCCAGATTCATTTGCAATAATTGACAGATCTATTTGTTTTGAACGCTGGTGCTGAGTTTGCCTTTTGGATACACCTGACATCTTCAGGAACCAAGCATCCACCCACTCCTTATGTACTTTTTTTGCAAGTTATTTTACAAAACAAATTGTGACACTCCTCTGGCATAGTTTGAAATTGAACCTGAGTCGAGTGGCGCAGTGGTAAAGCCACATACATGTCTGGTTATGTTATGTCTGAGAAGTGGTTTGGGGAATGTCGAAGCAGCCACAGCTGAAAAGAAAGACCGACGTGGGAATCATCTTGAATTCAGATCTGGATACATGTGAAAGTGGAATACAGAAATAATTTGCTCTTTTTATTGTTTATAAATGACATGGATGAGGAAGTGCAAGGATCAGTTAGTCAGTTTTTCGATGAAACGAGGTTTGATGGAGAAGTGGATAGTGTGGAGAGTTGTTGCAGGTTGCAACGGGACATCAACAGAATGCACAACTGAGCTAATTATTGGCAGATTGAGTTCACTGGGAAAGGTGCGAAGTGATTCATTTTGGAAGTCGAATTTGAAAGTAAATGCAGGTTTAAAGGCAGGATATTTGGCGGTGTGGCGAAACAGAGGGATCCATGGGTCCATGTCCATAGACCCCTCAAAGTTGCCATCCAAGTTAATTGGGAAGTTAAGAAGTGGTGTGTTACCTTATATTTCATTAGCAGGGGGAATATGTTCAGGAGCCGCGAAGTTATTTTGCAGCTTTTTATAGCCGTGGTTAGACCACAATTGAAATATTGTGTTCAGTTCTGCTCACCTCATTCTTGGTTGGAGTTGAAAGCTTTAGATAGATTTCAGAGGAAATTTACCAGTTTGAATGATAATGAAGGATAAGTCGATGGACATTGGCGGATAATCAATATGTGCCACTGACAGTCATTGGTTCAGGTTGTAATGAAAGCTCTGAATTATGACTTTGGATTTCTGTCCCATTGCAGTGCATGATATTGTGGAACAGAAGTCAACAAATTTAGCTTTACGAGCACCAAGATCGACTCATCATTTAAACTGTACTTGTCGCCTCTGTTCTTCCTGCCACATGCATTACAGCACGTTTCACAATATTATATTTAATAAACAGTGAGAACATTTGAAGCTCAGGTTGATGAGTGGTAATTTCTATACATACCGATAAAGAAGGACACCACTTTACTAGGGACAACACACACATCAGAGGACAGGCGAAAAGAAGACATGCATGAGAATTCTTAGAGACATGACAATCTCAACAGATCTCTCGATTTAGATCTTATCTAGCTTCTCTTTAATATAGAACTGGAAATGTTATCACGCGCCTTAAGAAGCTCAGCCTTATAAATACAGAGGCAAAGCACACAAGGACCGCTTCATTGAAGACTCTCACTGATATTGTTACCTCGTATGGTGATGAAACGTCTGAAAACAAGCCCTCTAGCTTCCCGAGCTAACGTACGTACTTATTGAGTTTAATCTACAAAATGTTTTCCCACTTGCTTGGCCCGTGTGTAAGCTCTGCTTAATATTTATGCCTTTCTCATCAGTTGCCAATTTTTTTGCATCATCAATCTTAGTCGGTTCACTTTCCTCGTCTATAACAGCAGAACCTCGCTCAGTTGGTGTCCTCACAGTGCCAGGGACTCAGGTTTGATTGCAGCCTCGGACATCTGCTGTGCAGAGTTTGCACGTTCTTCCCCACGCGTCTGTGTGTGTTTCCTTCGGGTGCTCGGGTATACTCCCACAACGCAAAGGTTTGACGTTTAGGTGAATTTGACATGCTGCATTGCCCATAGTATTCAGTGATGTGTCGGTTAGGTGCATTAAACAGGAGTAAATGCATAGCAATGGGGTAGGGGAATTGTTCTAAGTGGGGTCTTCTTCGCAGGGTCAGTCTGGTCTTGTTTGGACAAATGGCCTGTTGTCACACTATAGGGATTCTATGATTCTATGATTAACATTGTAAATAATTCTCTCCACAACACTGATCCCTGGGGCAATCAAACACTTGCAGATGGAAACCCTGAAAATGTGTAATCGCCCACCAACCCACCGCGCATGCCGTCACTGTAAATCTGTCCTGTGATATTGTCCTCTGAACATAGACAATGAGTCTAGGAGTAGGTTCTTCAGCGTTCAAGCTTGTTCCACAATTCAATATGACGAGAAATGAACAACCTACTCAGTACCCTGTTCCCAGTTTTTTTCCCCATAATTCACTTTCACCATAAGAATCTCCCATATCGCTTTCTTGAAAATATTCAATGTTTTGCATGAACTACATTCTGTGGTGGATAATTCTACAAATTCACCACTCTCTGTGTGAAAACATATCGTCTCATCTCTGTCTAAGCACAGTACCCTGTAATCATAGGCTGTGAACCTCTATTTTCAGAAATAACGAATTTTCCTGTCGGAATACTACTGAGTGGTCTGGAGTTCTAGAGTTTACACCTATTTACACTTTATAACAGTGCGTGAGTATGGGAACAACTAGCTGCGACACAACTTCATAACACACAGGTAGTATTAACAGATGACAAACAATCACCATCGTTTACTTGAACACTCAGTGGTGATCCATATTTCCATCTCGGTAGTTGTTATGATACACATGGTTTTAGAGCGAATGAGGTTAGGTGAAACAGTTTGTTTCAAGCTTTCAATTATCATCAGTCGCCGTGGATCTGAAGCTGCCGCTGGAAGCTTTCCCTCTTGTGTTTACAAGGTCACTTCTTTCAATGGATATTCCATTGTGTCGGTGGGAACATATTCTCCGCAGTTAGAGGGATCAATAATTTGGGAGAGACAGAGACAGAGAGAGAGAGAGAGAGAGAGAGAGAGAGAGAGAGAGAGAGAGAGAGAGAGAGAGAGAGAGAGAGAAAGATCAGAATCTGGGAGCAAGAGGTTGGAACTTCAGAATAACTTCACAATCTGACAAGAAACGATTGGAAAGATTCTACAAGAGATCTGAATCTGGGAACAATGGACTGGAGCATTCCTTCAAGGGAACCGAATCTGTAAACAATGAACTTGATATCTACAAGTCATTTCAAGAGTCTATCCTGGTATCTTTTCGTACCATGATCACCTCTCATTACGATTCAAAGTACAATAACTGCTTTAAATTATTGATTGTTATTGCGATATTACTATTGGTTTCATTGGAATTTCTGGTAAGCCACTCTATTCAGCCATTGACTGTAAAGCTACATTTAGTTTATGAGCCTGATTTCAATTCTTCACTCCTCATACTCTTTGTTGCTGTCCGCTTTCCTTTCTTGAACCTCTGTATCCGGAAATTGGAGGTGGAAGCATTTTTGTGAGCACGGAATAAAGAACATAGAATGTAACATATGATAGCACAGTAATGGGTCTTTAAACCACCATGTCGGGCCTAACACGACCGCAAATTGAATTATTCTAATCCTTTTTTTCTGCCTTGAATACATTTCCTTCTATCATGGCAACTTCATGTATTTGTCTGAGATACCCTTAAACTCCATACGTTATCAGCCTCCATCACTACCACTGGAAGAGCTATCCAGAAGTCTAGCACTGCCTATGTCAAATACATGCGCTTCTCAGCTCCTTTTAACTTGGTCGCTCTCACGTTAAATGCACAGGCAAAGACAATGAACTCTGATAATAAAATTCGGACCGTCAACCCTATCTATGTAAATCATTATTTTAAAGGCTTAAATCAATTCTCCCGAGCCTCCGCCTCTCCAAAGAAACAAATCCGAGTTCTCCAGTCTCCGCGTATAGTTCATATCTACTAATCTACAAAGTATCCTGAAAAGCCTCTCTTACACTCTTTGCAAAGCATCTACAACCTTCCTGTGATGCGGCAATACTGTTGGATGCAACAGTTCAAGACCCGCCGAACTAAAGTCCTACAAAGCTGTAACATGACAATTTGACGCTTCCACTCCATTTCTAGATCAAAAAAGGTAAGCATGCCGTGTGCTTTCTTTAAAATACCATCGCGGCAATGTTCAGGGAGCTATAAACCTAAACCCCAAGATCCCTCTGTACATCAGCGCTTTCCGCGTCCTGCCAATGACTGTATACAGTCCTTAACAGTTCATCGCCAAAAATACTGCACCACACCTTGACGTGAATTAAAGTAACTTTACCATTTCTCCTCCCAAATGTCCAATTGATTTATGTTCCGCAACATGCTTTGAAAATCTTCCAAACTATCCACAAATCCGTTGATATTTGTAACGTCTACAACTTACTAACCCCCTTCCCCAACAACATGTGCATTTTCGTCCAAATAATTTATATTCATCACAAATAGCAGGGGTCATCCATAGCACGCAAACAGTCTCTCACATCCATCGAGAAAAATACCCTTCCAACACTGCCCGCTTCCTTCTCTGAGCAAGCCAACTCTAGAACAAAGCAGTCAAACTATCGTCGACCCCAAGCGTTTTTAATCTTCCAGATGAGCCTACAATGAGGGACTTACTCGAAATCATTGCTGAAATCAACATAGACAACTCCCAATGCTCCACATCGATCACCTTCGACACCTCCTAGAAAAATTCAATCATTTTTGACAGACATGTCATATCCAGCACAAACCCCTGTTGACTAGTCCTAATTAAGCCATTCTTCTCCAAATACGCATAAACAAAAATTGCTAAGTAATCCGTCCAATAGCTACCCAAGCAACGATGCACATCTTACCGATTAATCCTATTTACCTTGCCGAAAAGAGAAAGAACATGAGCTACTCATCGTTCCTCTGCTACATCTGCAGAGGCTAGCGAGGATACAATGATCTTGGTCTGCAAAGTCCATGAAGAATTTTTTGAATGTGGATAGGGCCAATGTCATGAATCAATGTTCATTCATCACTCTGGAAAGCTTGAGTCGTGTCTGCCGTTGGCAATCAAATGTGCGAAGTTCAAAAATGCCCATATCAGAGCAGAATGCAACACATACTCTTTGAAAACTGGCTCAATTTTGACTTCACTTCAAGTTCGAAAAGGTGTATTCCTATTATTCGTATTTCTATTTCAGACTGAAACATCGATCCAGAGAAAAAGGCGAATGAGAAATCGGTCCTTAACTTCTGCTCCCGTCCATCCATGCCCCTCATAATTTTGTAAACCTTTATACGGTCACCAATCAGCCTCCGACGCTCCACTGAAAACAGCCCCAGCCTGTTCAGCCTCTCCCTATAGCTCAATCCCTCCAACCCTGGTTACACACTTGATTTTTTTTCTCTGAACTCTTTCATGTTTCACAACATCTGCCTGATAGGAAAGAGTCCAGAATTGCACGCAGTATTCCAACAGTGGTCTAACCAATGTCCTGTACAGCCACAACATGACCTCCCAACTTCAGGACTCAATGCTCTGACCAATGTAGGAAAGCATACCAAACGCCTTCTTCATTATCCTATCTAACTGCGACTTCACTTTCAAGGAGCTATGAACCTGCACTCCAGTGTCTCTTTGTTCAGCAACACTCCCTTGGAACTTACCATTAAGTGTATAAGTCCTGCTTAGATTTTCTTTTCTTTCCTCGCAGTTATTTGAATTAAACTCCATCTGCCACTTCTCAGCCCATTGGCCCATCTGGTTAATATCTTGTTGTAATCAGAGGGAACCTTCTTCGCTGTCCACAACACATCCACTTTTGGTGTCATTTGCAAACTTACTAACTGTATCTCTTATGCTCGCATCGAAATCATTTAAGTAAATGACAAAAAAGGACCCAGCACCGATACTTGTGACACTCCACTGGTCACAGGCCTCCAGTCTGAAAAACAACCCTCTATTCCCCACACTGTCTCTTCTACTTTTGAGCCATTTCAGTATCCAAATTGCTAGTCCTCCCTGTATAGGCACCAGTATGTGAGAATATATAGGAACGATAGCTATGTGAATCAGTGGGTTTGCATTAGATATTGGTGGCCAACCTATGATCACAAATGGAAATAAAGACATCGAGGACAGGAAGGGGAAGTCGGATATGGGCCACGTGAAGGTGAAAGCGAGGTGGATATTGAAAGTGAAATAACAAAGTTACCTTTATAATTATGAATGAGAAAAGGAAACAGCATCAACCATGTCATTGATTCCCAGAGAATCGGGTGATGGCCAGATTAAACTGAAACAAGGAATTTTCCATGTAACCCAAAAAGAGATAGCCCTTTTAGGGGCAAAAGTGGTACGCCCGATCATCCATTTGTTCTGAAAAAATGAGTACAGGTAAAAACTAAGTTGTTCAGGGTGTCGGTATTCTTGGCATGTGGTGGAGGTTGTTCGTTGATGGGGCTATTTAAGGTTTGTCTTGAATGAAGAAATGGAAAGCCCTTGGACCATTCCAATGGAGCACGAATGTGTAAAGGGTTTGTGCGCACATGGTCAAAACGCATTTGGACAAATGGCATAGACATGAAATATTCATAAAGATTTGGGCTTAGTCCCAAAGGAAAATGACGTTTCTGTCAGCTTTGCCCAGTTTGAGCTGAATCGCCTGTATTAATACTGGGGGATTTTATGACACTATGACTATGACTGGAGCCCGCAAATCTGAAACTGGCATGAAGTGTATGACGAATCACGAGTGGGATTGGGAAGACGGAAAATTTCGAGTTGAGGTTGAAAATGATGCAAACTGTCGGATATGGACAGGAAGAATCAATATGTCGGAATACTGTCGATTCTTTTAGTAGCAACGTTTTCCGAATCAAACCTGTTCCGACTCATTTTTCACACCTCTGGAGCAAGAGGAACATGTTCCAGGGGCAGGCGTCCAAACTACTGTCCTAGAATTGTGCCCGTGGTTTCGATTTAATCTCTCTTTGTTGACCCTTACCATGTCAGTACGTGTTTGCTCAGCACTTTTAGTGAAGTGATCAATTTTTGCCACGTCAATTTTCCAGAATAATTCATTTTGAGAACTCGTGAAACAACCATGCACTCTAATATCGGATTTTGCTTCACTGTGTATATTGGACTGCCTTGTTGTCCCTTACAGACTATTGTGAGCACCGGTCGACCACATTTTTCTGTGTTGTTATTAACATTGATTCACAGTATTACCTCTAATTTTAATCAAGCATTGTGATATTATTCACTTTTTTCCACCCTTTTTTAAAGCAAACTGCGTCACAGTTTAGATTCTTTCACCAGAAAAAAATGTTTACATGTTCGCAATTGCAACCACAGGTCTACGGGTTCTGATCAGGAATGTAATACTCTATTACATCCTCAGTTATCACTTTCCCGTATTATTCCTGTCCTTTACACCTCTTTGTAGGTTGACTTGCACATTAATGGTGTCAGTCTGGACTTATCTGCTGGGTGCATTGTCGCCCTCGCTTTTGTTAATAATTGAGCGAGAACTCTCAAAACGTTTTTGAGCGTGTAACTTCGCTCTTTGTTTCGCGAGGTGCAAAGTGGATATTCCCAATGTAAATTACCTGGGGAGAATTCCAAATTTTATACAATCAAATTTTAGTTAGAGAATTACGAAAAGAAACAGAAAGAACAGAAAACAGATCGTCGGGTAACTTATCCTATCCAAACCCGACTGAATGATGCTGTTCCGAAAATACTTGCAGTAGTCCTAGTACACACATCCCTTCGCACAAACAGCGCAATTAAAGACATGTTTCCAGTTTTCCAAGAGCGAAACAAGTCCAGCAGCGTTTCACACCTCCCCTGCTGTATGTGAACTGACTCAAGATCTGAACAGAGAAAAAGAACTAATCTAAACGAAGGAGAGCTATGCAGCGAGCTTGCAATTCCCCTTTGATCATCCGCTTTTTTAAGATGTGAAAATCTTAAGCTGGAGATATTATCTGTTCGGGTAAAGAGAAAGGCCCCACTGAACATATCAAGCTGCAGACATAATGGAGCCTCGCAAATTACACACTTACATTTTAAAAAAAAGGCATAGTGAACAGTGTCTTGACGCAACATCTTTTGTGTGTGTTGGGGTGGTTGCTTTCGTAGTTTAGGACTTGGCCTGTGTGTGTGGCTTTCCTGTATACCTTTGTGGTGAATTCTCCGTTCGGTGTTCTCTGTACCATCACGTATAGGAATGGGAGTTGGTTGTCATTTTCTTCCTCTCTAGTGAATCGGATTCCTGTGAGTGTGGCGTTGATGATCCGGTGTGTGTTCTCTATTTCTGTTTTTTAATGATTGCAAAGGTATCGTCTCAATATCTGACCCAGGGGTTGTTTCAAGGCACTGTTCAAAAGGGGCACAACACACTACAGCACACCAGAACTGCAAAAAGGGGAAGAGGAACACCTATACAACGTATTCCCCAAAAACGGACAACCCCGCAATTTCATCAAGAGATGCCTAAGGAAAAGACAACGGAATGAGGGCATTCCATAACCCAAAGGACTAGCCACACTACCATACATCAAAAACATTTCTGAACTAACAAACTACTGCGACCACTGGGACTCTTAACAGCGCACAAACCAACAGCCACTCTCAGAAAACAACTCACCAGTTCGAAGGACCCGATACCCAGCATGAGCAAAACCAATGGAGTCTACAAAACCCCATGCAAGAACTGCAAAAACACTGCATAGGGCAAACAGGAAGACAGCTAATGATCCGCATCCATGAACACCAACTAGCTACGAAACGATACGACCAGATATCCTTAGTAGCCACACACTCGGATGACAAGCAACATTAGTTCGACTGGAACAACACTACTATGATAGGACAAGCCAAACAGAGAACAGCCAGGGAATTCCTCGACGCATGACACTCATCCATTGATTCAATCAACAAGCACATCGACCTGGACCCAATATACCAGCCACTGCAGCGGACAGCTGGAACTGACAACCGGAAGCGGCAGATACAAATCACGATAAATGCCGGAGGAAACATCACAGAAGCGATTCACAGGAGGCTCCCCAGCACTGAGGATGTCACCGAGACAGGCGACGAAACGTCTGCAACACAAATTCCCAGCTCGGCCGACAGAACCACATCAACTCAAATATTGTCTTGCCAGAACCCTACTTAATGTCTCTTTCTCAATCGTCAAATATTTCTGCTGATGAACATTCAATTTCCTGGCGAAATATTTTAATCTTCTCGCCATCTTCCTGCAGGAGTGGAGCATTGACACCCACATCGCTTGCACTTACAGCCGCCTTGAAAGGCTTTCGGTAATCAGGTGTGACTAGTAATGGGGCAGTGGTTAAAACAGTCATCAGGCAGGGAAACGGCTTCTGCCAGTCCGCTGTCGACTGAACCGCCTTGCCTTTCTTTCGCAATCAGTGAGTGGAGCTGCCAGACTGCTAAAGTATTGCACAAATCTCACATAAAATCAACGCAATCCCATGAAACCAATTACTCTGGTTTTTGCATCACCTGGAACCATTTGTCCATGTCCAATAGCATGACCCGTTAAGTTGACTTGGGCTTTCGCAAACTCACTTTTAGTTATTTTTTACCAAGCTTGTCTTGCAAATTCACTTGAACAAGACTGATAAATGTTGCAAATGTTCCTTCCATGAGTGACTAAAAATCACCAGATCATCAATGTAGCAACACAGTTGGCTAATATGCCAAGGGTTTTCTTAGTTAGTCACTGTAATGAGGCCGCAGACATTTTCATACGAAATGGCATGAACTTAATGTGACACAGTCCATTTGGCGTTACGAAAGCTGAAATGGCGTTTATTCTTTGTGATAGGGGCATCTGCCAGTAGCCTTTGAGCAAGTCTACATTTGAAAATTAACATGCTTGTTCCACCTTTCCAAGACAGCTTTCCAATCAGGGGATTGATTATGCACCAGTCTTTGTAACGGCACTGCCTTTGCGGTCGTCGCCAACTCCCCAGCTCTATTTAATCGATCCATAAAATGTGATTTATAATCCTAATGTTTGGTCTGTGAAATCTGACTAATTTCTCCTTCATCAAATTTAATGATTCTCTCACTTCATGCCCAAAAACAAATTCAAATCGATTGGATTTGGTCGGTTCGCTTGGTGAATCTCTGACCGGCATCGCCTTATCACTACCATCTAGATAATCCTGACTATAAGTCCTCAAAATAGTCTTTCCTGTTTTGATGCCAGCTTTCTTGAGCAGCGTTCGATTGCTTTCTGCTGATGCTGTCCGTAAGTTCATTAAGTATTATGGATGTGAAGATTGACACTTGACCTGACTGTACCTCTATTAGTAGTCGGTATTTAAAAAAACTGATTCCTCTACAATCCTATTATCTGTGATATTGTGTAATGGAATTGCCTAAGGAAATCTCATCGGCACATCCATTACTTTTTTTTTTAACAGATATTGAGTCACACTTTTTGTTTGAGACAGGGGACACAGGCAATTAATCAAGACTCTTGCAAAAGTTTCATCAACTGCTGGAATAGGTATTAAAGTGCAGGTTATATTACCTCCTGAGGTTTTGCAATTTCCTGACATATGTCACACATCCGGCAAAGGTTAGTTTAATCCTTGTGCAAGCCAGACCAGTAAAAAAGTATTTGTATTTCAGCCTGTGTTGTCCTCACGCTGAAATGTCCTTGAAGTAACAGCTCATGTGCCACTCGCAACATTTCTTTTTCTATACCCCACTGGTGATACAATTTGATAAATCTCTGCCCATATCTCAAATGCTTGAAAAGGAGGTGGTCTCCATTTCTTTAGTAATACATCATTTTTCAAAGTTAAAAATCACACAACACCAGGTTACAGTCCAACAGGTCTAATTGGAAGCACATGAGCTTTTGGAGCGAAAGCCAGTGTGCTTCCAATTAAACCTGTTGGACTATAACCTGTTGTTGTGTGATTTTTAACTTTGTACGCCCCTGTCCAATACCAGCATCGCCAAATAATCATTTTTCAAGTAATAATACACATAGATACAGTCAGAATGCAACTGTCTATATGGCTTTTGATTAAATTTTGTTTAAGATTTTCCTCTATCTGCTGCAACCCAATGCGTTCTGCAGAGGTAAACATATTTCCATGACAATTTCTTTGTTATTGTTTTGTCCCAACCGTCTAATTGAACACCATCTTCGCCATTTCAGCTTCCTATCTGTACTATTTGATCACTTCGCCTTCAACTGATGACGTTGTGACCTCCTTACTCAGGAAACAATCCCAGATAAGAATTTTGCATTCCTGGGTTGCTTGAGTGTCTACTGGCTTTTTGATTATAGTGGGAAACACGTGTACTAGTGAATCAGCTATATCATTTAAAAGGACAAATTGTATTCCTGGAGCCGAAAGTTTGTCCAGTACTTCGATCACAAATTTTGTACTTTCCTCTGGACACTCTCACTTCACTTTGCATAATTGAATGCAGTTTGTCTGACCATGAATTCCCGCAACCTGCATCTTTTCGAGCAATAATCCTTCAGGAATATATATCTCCTCATCCTTCAGCACCGCAGACTGAGAGCTTCCTGTGTACTTTAATAATGTAACAGCTTTTCCTGCTATTCCTGGCCCATTAGAATTAAGTTTACATTTACAGGAATATATTTTTGAACAGATCAGGCAGTTGCTCCTTCATTAAACTCTGATCAGCTTGTGCACTCCCATGCAACTTTCTATCTCTCCCTGCACTTTCTGTTAGTTTTGCAACAAAATGTCCAGGCTTATCCTGATTTCCCACGTCTGGCTTTCCTGTGCTCCTCCATGTCCAACAACACTGTGATTTCATGTGGTTCACTTCATTACAATCAAAACACATCAGCTTTTTACCTTCTTTGACACTTCAATGATTTTCTTTTTATACTGTGGGAAAGTGTCCTTTTCATCTACACTGAGGATTTGTTTTCCCCAAATTCTATCAGTCATGGATTTAAATTGATTCGGATGCCAAAACGTGTTTTCTGGGCAAATGCATCGTCATCAGCTACTTCAGCTGCTAACGTTGACTGCTTAACTTTCTGATATTCCACATACGTTCGCACGACGTTGGGCAATGAATTTTTAAAGTACTCCAAATTTATTTCCTCACTACCTACTTCGTGATTTTGCTACACTTTTACAGATTTTATCCACCTGTCAAATTACTTTGGTTGATCTTTTCAAACTCAGCATAGGTTTGACCAAGGACTCCCCTTCGAATCCAGAATAGTTTCAGTCGGCATCTGATACAGGTTTATATGCACTTAAGATAGCTTTGTTCCCTCTCTTTATACTCCCTTGATACCTTTTCTGTCAGTGATGCAGATGGCTCACTCGCACTTATTACCAATTTTGTTTTCATCAACAAACCCTACATGATCATTGGCCAATGTATTTGTTTAGCCACTTTTTGAAATGAGATAAAAATGGCTTCCACATCGTGTTCATGAAATTTAGGCGATGCTTGAACATACTTAAACAGCTTCGCACCAGTCGTTTGACCACCTGGGAATCAACCTAATTTTCTTGCCATTTTATATCGTTCATCTCCATTGTTTTCTGCTGACTTGTATGTAGGCGAATCTGAGGACAGCAGATTCTGGAGATCAGAGTCTAGATTAGAGTAGTGCTGGAAAAGCACAGCAAGCCGGGCAACATCTGAGGAGCAGAAAAATCGACGTTTCGGGTAGCGTGTTGACGGGTTCCTGCCCGAAAACTCGAATTTCATGCTCCTCGGATGCTGCCTGACCTTCTGTTCTTTTGAAGTACCACTCTAACATTAACTTGCCTTTTTAAGTGTCAATTTCTGTAGTTCAAACTCTGACTTCCTCTCTTGCGAGAGCCCTTTGTTCGCTTTCTTTCTCTTCTGCTAAAGCCCTTCGATCTTTCTTTCGCTCTCTTCTGATTTTAATCGTGATTGAAACTGTTTTATTTCTGCTGACCTTCGCGGCTCTCTCGCCTCTTACTCAAGCAGATTCATTGGCAATTGAAGTGTTGCAATCTCCACAGAACATGATGGCGTTTCCAGAAAATCCAAACGCTCAGCCATTGCTGAAATCATCTCATCATTCCCCACGTTAGCTGGTAAGTTCAACCTCAGCTTATCCAATAATTCACCCATGTGGGTCATATCTGCCTTTTGTAAAACTCCAAGAAAAGTCTTGCTGACTGAAAAAGACATTGCTTGCCGAGCTATGCTTAAACCAATCAAATTAACACCCGAAACAAAAGACACTAAGACCTACCACTCGTTGCTGAAATCCAGCAGCAACCCCCTACCTATTTTGGACTAGGCGAGAGCCCTCGAAACATCTTCAACCAGGTATCCCAGACTGCAAATTTGCTATTTATTTCGCTCAGTCTATAGTGGATATTTCTGGAGTAAAATAGATAGGTGGACTTCAAACTTTTAAGCAAACAAGATATATTGACAAAATTATGAAATGAAACACAAAGAAAATACAACGGAATGGTTGGATAGTGGGAAAGTGAAGACTGCAGATGCTGGTGAATAGAGTCGGGAGTGTGGTGCTGGAATAAAGCACAGCAGGAATATGATGAAGGGCTTTACCGAAACGCCCATCTTCCTCCTCCTCTGATGCTCCCTGACCTGCTGTGCTTTTCCAACACTGACATCTCGTATCCAATGCAATACCGACTTCATGATGCTGTTCTGAAAAATACTTGCAACAGTCGAAACACTCACATCCCCCAGCACAAACAGTAAAATAACAGAAAAGCTTGCAGTTTGTCGGGGATAGAGCAGTCCAACAGCCTTCACACATGCCATGCAGTGACTGATCTGTTTCAAGTTCTGATCTGAAAAAAAAACCTAAACGAAGGCTATCTATTCATCTAGCTGTTCATTCTCCTTTGATTATTTGTTTTTTTCTAAGGCATGAAAGTGTTAAACTGGATGTAGTATCTGACAGGGTAAAGAGAAAGACACTACTGAACTACAGATATGATGCACCCTGGCCAATTACCCCAGCTCCAGAAAACAATGCATTAAGGTCTTAGTAACCTTGTTACATAAACAGTTCTGGAACACATTTGATCGATTTGCCGTCAGAACTATCAAAAGCAGTACTCTATCAAAAGAATTGCAATCCTGTTAGTACGAGACATCACGGGTGTGATCGTATCGCAGAAAATGACAGTTTTTTTTTGTGGCTTATGAACCTGAAAAAACAATTATTGAAGAATAGTGGGGCAGCCAGGTATGAACAACTTTTTTTCTTGACTGCTGCCTGGCTAAAGTGCGCCTGCCTTTGCACCACCTGAATGATTGCCTTACCTTTACTCTGATTATCTTGTTATATTTCGTTAACTGTCCAACTTACTGTCGTGGCAAACAGACAGCAGAACTTCAAGGATCAAAGTGATTCAAAAATGGAGACCTTCAGAAAGCCCCTCCTTTATTACTGTATATGTCAGTAAGTTTTTCCTTGGTCTGGTTGACAATTGCCTTGACTTTAGGTGTTCCTAAACTAACGAGCACCGTTTATTACGAAGGCATGTGGACAAACGCTAAAATCATCGCCATTGAAGTTTTAGATGCCTCGCAGGTTTTTAACTGTTTTCGAAACCATTGTATTTATGCAGTGACAACGATCAAGTTCAGAGCAGAGTTGAAGAATATGAAAAAATATCCGTGGATGCTAATTTGGCGATAAGGTCGACAGAAATTTGTGAAATAAATTCAATGCAGCAATTGGTTCTGACCAATAAAGTTTTCGTTTCTCATCTTTCTCCATCAGAAAACTTCATTGTCTCTCTTAAAATGGAACATTATTCATTTCAATATTTGTATATCTTGGATTCCCCATAGTACCTTTGACATGGGTAATCTTTTACGTTTTCGCATTTCTTTGTTGAGAAAATACAACCTTCTCCTGGAAAAGCAGCATTTCCTGAATTCAGAGATCGACAATGACGGATTTGAGCATTCATATGAAAAACAAGGGATCCCAGTGCAGCCACTGAAATCGAAGACGTGTATTTGAAGCCATCATTCAAATTTTCTTCAGTTCTAATCAACAGTGCGACATGTCCACATGCTTTGTTAATTTTCTTGGACACTAATGTAATGGCAAGTTATGGGAGAGAGTGTTCATCAATGTGAAACCTGAGATAGCCCATTTCGCTCGATTTACCTCAACTTGAGGAAACAGCGCACACTCATTCTATTGATGCAGCATAACTTATTTAGTCTCAGGCATTTCATTCAACTGCAGTGTCGCACTCATTACAGTTATTGTCTTTAGCATTCGCGAATAGTACAATGACGTCTCGAGTTACATTAGTAAACATAAAATGATAGAAAAACTCAGCATCTCTGGCAGCGTCTGCGAAGAGAAGAAACGGATAATCATATCGAGGTACTGTGAATCTTCTTCAGAAACTGAGTAGCTTTATTACATTTTCTCTGCACCTATTGTGAAATAAATGGCTAACAATGCTGTGATTGACGCTTACATAGCGTTATTAAGAAGTCTGTTTCCTACAAGTTAACTGTAATCCAAAAGAAACAATACTACAAAATATGATAATATCAAATTAATAGAGATGATTTGCTAATGCAAACAGAAAGTGCTACAGGAAATGAATAGTTCTTGCAGATCCTGTGGAAAGTTGAAAATATAATGTTGAAACCAATTACTTTTCTTCAAGGGATATCTAGCTGAACATGTTCATTGTCTGAGAAGCGAAAACAAAATACATAGTTGTCATCCTCTGAGGTGGTTTCTAACTTTAACAAGTCATAACAGCAATGCTCACTGGGGAAACCATGTTAAAACCAAATTCAACTGTGCAGTTAGAGTTAAGTTCACAGTTGGTGTTTATCTTTTCTTTTTTTGACTGGTCTCGTCTGCGATGAGCGAGGTAAAACTGAATGCAAGTATAATCGGTCTCTTAAAATTTGTCAAAATTTTGGAAGAGAGAAAGGTAATAACTTCTCTTACCTTCGCGATTACCACATGTACGAATAAATGAATAGAAATTCTTGAAGAAATTTGGAGAGAAGCACGTTAAGAGAAAACGTGAATGTATATTTTTTGCTGGATTGTGTACTACTTTGACACATAGTGTTTCGAGCATGGAATTAGACTACACATTCAAGCATACGAAAACGAATGTAGGTATGGACAGATTAACAGATTCATTGATTAATTTGCAGCAATTAAACTCTTCAATGGTTCTCCATTGACCAATTTGGACAAGCACATTTACCCGCATTTCATATAATCATTTCACGGAATGTATGTGCCAATGGCTGGACGAGCACTTGTTGTTCAAATTTGCACCAAAAGGCATTTAAGCATCAATCACATTTCCGTGGTTCTGGAGGCAATGTGAGGACGGTATTTATCTTCCCTAAAAGACATCTGTGAAGCACAATAGTTTTTTTTTTCCTTTAACAATTACCATTTTCCCAGATGTTTCCCCATTTGTCTCATTGTGTTCAAATTTCCCAAAGAGAATTGTTCTTACGAAGGGTCACTAAAATAGAAGCTTTTATATATCTCCACAGATGCTGTCAAAAGTGGTGAAATTTTGTAACATTCTTTGGTTTACCGTGTTCCAGTTGAGATCATTATTATTTGTGTTGGATTTACACCTTTCAAAACATATTGGACAATTTTTCCCATTCAGGCTATGAAAACAGTTTGTAGCCTAAGACTTTAGAAGTGCATTCAGTTATCAATTACACCAACCAAGATGGCAATGTGGACAGAACGTCGAAACAAATTCCAACTGTAACAACATTCCGAAGAAATAATACGTTATTCGGTTTATTAGGTTCTAAATTACCCCGCTTGCATTGGGATCATTGTTAGAAATCGTTCAGAAGAAAGGGAACCAGAATACTGTGATCATTCAAAGAAAACTTTATCGGTGGAAATATTAATATTTGTCCACATGCAGGTGGAGATGCTGCTACATCTCTACGTAGTCTTAATTTTAAATCTAATTTGCCAGTTTCCCCGTGGCTCATATGGTCATCCAGATTGTGTTACCTTTGAGGATCTGTTGCATTCTGACTGTTTCTGAAACGGAGAATTGTGCGCAGTATGCTCCCAGTTGATGCCAGCCCACGCAAAGATTAACCAGATTTGCTGAAAAATGCTTCACAAGGAGCAGGAGAATCTTCAGGAATGAAGGCTTAAGCCCGAAACGTCCATTCTCCTGCTCCTTGAATGCTGCCTGACCTGCTACGCTTTTCTATCAACACAATTTTCAGTTCTGATCTCCTGCATCTGCGGTTCTCACTTTCTCCTGAAAAATGTTTCAGTCGTGAATGGGTAAATGAATGGGGAAAAAATCGAGAGGCATTGCAAATGATCATGATCGATTAGAGAGTGGCATATGAGCGAGCGGTAGAGAAAAAACCTAAACGTGTTTGTTTTCTAAACAGTGTTCATTCAATTTCAGTAACCCAAATTCGAATGTACAAGTGGCTAACTTGTTCTAATTTTGTGAGAAAGAAACTTTTGTGAAATGCTGTCGTATCTCGGTCCAAATCCAGTTCATTCAATACATTTTAATTCGGATTCTTCCATTTCTCCTGAGGATACTGCTTAATGGTTTCACCGTCACCCACACATATTAATGATCAGTGGAGCGTCGAGGAGAACCCGACCTCATAGCAACGGAGAGAATCAGAAAGACACGGGAATGAAATGCTAAGAAAAATAAACATTGTCTCTCTGTACGTCATCTCAGTAAATTTTATCCTGTCCGTTTCAAGATTAATGAAGAATTATACATGGATATATGGTTTAGAGTTTCATACGATGTTTGATATTATTTTGTGCAGGAATTGGTGGAAGTGAGTTTCGCAAAATGGAGTGGTGTTTCACAGGGATCCATTCTGGGAACACAGTTGTTTGTGATATGCATGAACGATTTGGAGAAATGTACAGGTCATCTGGATAAGCAAGCTTGCAGATAACACGAAGATTGCTTGTTGAGCATTGCTTCAATCTCAAATATCAGACCACAATTAGTGATATTCGTGGAAGTGCTTGAACATCAGCAAATGTTCCAGTTAGACTTTAAACTTCGCGGGAAATTTTTTGTGAATTACCAACATCATGAAAAAGTAAATTTCGAAACACTCCCGCTGACGTGAAGCAAACATGAACAACATTGTTCTTGCTAACTCAAGAGTTTCATGACGTCAATCATTGCCTCCAACCATCCGAACCCCGCCGAAAATTCAAAACATTCTGTTTTTGACGCGTTTTGCGAATTTGATTAAAATGGATTTAATTGCGCAGATACATTTGAATTCAAAAACAAGTTCTCCATTGCTAACTCTGAAGTATGGATGACATTGTTCTTTAGGGTATTGGACTAATTGCTGCGCTATAAAGATCGGTTCTGTTGAATGTGTAATTCTAATTCCTCAGCTGGATTCACCAAGTGAGATGTGATCAGCGTTTTTATAAGGATGATGCTGTATCCATGACCTTTCAGATACAACTGAAGCCAATTCAATCTCGCAAAATTTTACTCTGCAAAGTCTTGACCAACATAATAAGGAAGACAGAATGCCTCTATTATACACTCACATTGTGCCTGTTCTCATGCACCTGCCCTTCCCATGTCTCTGATCTTTCCTTAACGAGAAATGTCTCCGAGAACTCAGCAGGCAGTTAAACAGACAGAGAAATAAATGGTATAGCTTACGTAAGGCAACGTCGATCGGCAGTTGCGAGCAAAAAAAAAGGTTTTCAGTCCCAGTCGAAACTCAATCCCACTTTTGAAACAGTCTGATCTCCTCTGCTTATTGCGTTATTGTTCTTGTATCTAAAATCTTCAGCTTGTGCAGAAAACCATCAACAATATTCTTCCGTTGCTACCAATTTATCAGGATTGATATCCACTCACAGGCAAAACGTATGGCGCTCAATGAGCTTAGCCAGTCAGGCATCATCCAAGGAGCAGGAGAGAGCTTTTCGGATGCTGCCTGACGAGATGTGCTTTTCAAGCACCACACGTTTTGACTCTGACTTCCGGTCTCCACAGTCCTCACTTTTTTCCTGATATACTCCCATATTCTGCAACTGTTATGTGCACACAATACGTATGAAAGATGATTAAGCATGAATGTGCACACTTCCCATTTGGCGAATATCAATCACGGAAGGCATCTGAGATGATTCAGACACGTTATCCGTTTTCTTAATAATGTCCAAAATGTATTTCGTTCTCATGACAAGACTTCAATTACTTCGGGTCTGTCTACTGCACTACACACATTAGCTGTTTCACTTAATTAAGTACAATCTCTAAAGCAGAAAATAAATAACCATCTTACCGTTCTGCTGTTTGTAAGCAACTGCTACCAGAAACGAAATCAAAATACTTCACCGAAGAAACAGAAACCTGATGATTGTAACTGTGAGCACTGTTAATTATTTGAGGTATGTTACACGGTACTTTCTTTTTTCCCTTCAATACTTATTGACAAAGAACCATAACTTTGGAAACAGACACATGACTATTTCACTTGATCATTTTAGATAGTGTATGAGTGAGTTGGCAGTCTCCTGATGCCTGTGCTTCCAATGATTTAAATTTTGTTGTGCAATGTTATGAATGTCAGTTATATTTTCAGAGTCAAGCGATTCCACACTGTCTTCCATGGTCAAGGGAAGAAAAAGGGTAAATATCCTGGAACTGAAATGAAGAATTCAAGGAAAAGTGTAATCATCACTTTGTCCTGCAATTTTATGTTATTGTGGTTAAATTATGTTGTGCATTCCATAGAATGGTCAGTTAGGAACTTAATTCTACAGATAAAAAACTTAGTGATTCCTTGTATGTGTCCAGAATTTGTGATTTATGCTTCTGTTGCTGAGTGAATGAATGAATAAGTGCAATTTCGATCCGACCCAAATAACGTGCACAGAGAAATTAAAGAATGTCATGAATACCAACTTGCTATGACGTCTACACTTCTGAAATGAGAATTAAAGTTAAAGATTTGGAATCCTACTACTTATTCTTCTTTTTAATATTTAGTCGTCGAATGCTCCTGAAAGGTCATTGCAACACGACATCTTCCACAGGCATATGATCAGGATACTTTCATCTTATATAGTGAAAAATCCCACAACATCAGATTATAGTCCAACTGGTTTATGTGCAAGTACAATCATTCGGAGCGCTGCTCCGTCTTCAGAGCTCCTTTTCGAACACCAGTAACTCCAAATCATCGCTTTTCAGATACATTTTGAAACAGGACTTTGTAAGTCTTCAAGTTGATAGTGCACCACACAACTCAAATATGTCTCGTCACAGGACAAGTTCAGTGAGATTCTGAAAGAAATGAAAAAAAGAGAAGCTATACCGGTGGAGATCCGGATCAAATATCGAAATAACTGAATATACACCACAAATCTGTTGGAAGAAAGCGGAGTTAAAGATTTGAGTTGAGAGACTTCTCTCGAACGTTTCTGATAAGCGACTCAAAATATCAACTCTACTTCCATCCCACGGATGACACCAGATCTGCTGAGTTTCTCCAGCAGTTTGTTTTATTTTTGCTTCAGTGAGATTCTAATTACCGTTCTCCACGCACGCATGATAATTTCTGGATAGAGATATCCAACAATCTGTAATATGCGTATGTTTTTATACCCCTCCTCCATCATATTAATATTCGTTCAATAGTGGAATGTTTAACAACCAATCGAAATTTGACTATCAATTTGCAAGCATTAACAATGCATGTATTCCACCAGTCTACAAATAGACTAAAATGAGTACGTCATGTTCTGGGCTTTGAAAAAGTATATTTGTCGTTTACATTTGGATATCCCACAACGTCGAAGGGTTTCGAACCAAAACGTTGGCTTTCCTGCTCCTCCGTTGCTGTGTGACCTGTTGTGCTTTTCCAGCTTCACATCTATTGTCTCTGGCTTCCAGTATCTACACTACTTACTATCTTCCAGTTAACTCCTGTTGCGATTACAGGTGTCAGTCTCTACTTCTTCAATATACTTGTATTCATTCTGCTGACGCTATCCTATGCATGGCCATTGTTTTGGAAATTCTGGAATTCGGGAAATTGTCTAAGCTGCACTATTGGATGTCTGCCTTTCAAAAGCCCACCGTACTGCACATCGCCCATTCCACCCCAGAACATAACCTTTGCTCATAGAACAAAGAACAGTGCAGCACAGTGCCAGCCCTTCGGCCCTTGATGCTGTGCCAGCCTTTTATTCTACTCTAAGTTCAGATGGAACTACATATCTTTCTTTGTGCTATCTTCGTCTGCCAATCCAGCATCTCTGAAAAGGCACGAATGATTCTGACTCGAATTCAACTGCCAGCACTCACCATTCTCTGTGTAAGGAAAATAGGCTGACATCGACTCTAAACCTGCTTCCGATCACCTTAAAATTATGCTCTTTCATGATAGAAATGTCTGCCATTGTAAGAGCTCATTCGCTATCCAACCTATGTATGGTTCTCAACGTCTTGTAACCCTCTATCAAGGCACATCTCATCCTTCTTCGCTCCAATGAGAAACGCTCAATTTCCCTTAACCTATTTTCATACGACATGCCCTCCAATCCAGGCAGCATCCTCGCAATCTGCTCTGGAACCTCTCTAAAGCTTCCTCATCTTTGCTACTATGCGGCCTCCAGAACCCAATTAGATTTCAATATGGAAATCGTTCCTGGGTAGCTGCTGATCTGTGCCTCAAGCATTCTGTAACGTTTGATCAGATTTTTGCCTGAAACTCACTCCAGGTTATTTGCTATTCCATATGTATGATATCCTGATCCCTTTGATAAGATTCCAGTTTCTAACTCATGTCAGGATATCTCTTATTCAATCTATAAACCACCATCATCCCTTTGTGAAGGATTCAGCAGAATTCTGCAAGGCAACAAATACGGCAAGAATTAATTGAGACAGGGAAATTTAATCAGAGCAGATTCAAAGTGTCCAGTGACAATAATAGGAATAAAATCGAAATAAAGAGAAGGTGTGTCCATTTAACATCGTAAGACGTCCTGAGTGCACAGCAGGAGAGAACCACAGAATGTTAACATTTGGTCTGAAGTATTTCAATGAACAGATAATTGTGAAGTAATTACCTGAATCGGCCAATTTCTAGTACTTGTCAACAAATTGATAACTGAGAGAAAGTGAGGACTTCAGATGCTGGAGATCAGAGCTGAAAATGTGCTGCTGGAAAAGCGCAGCAGGTCAGGCAGCATCCAAGGAGCAGGAGAATCGACGTTTCGGGCATAAGCCGAGGGCTTCTGCACGAAACGTCGATTCTCCTGCTCCTTGGATGCTGCCTGATCTGCTGCGCTTTTCCAGCAACACATTTTTCAAATTGATAACTGGACCTTGCAAATGCTAGACATATCAATTAACTGATAATTTAATTTTGTAAATGTTAGACTGATGACTGTATCCAGTAAATGTTAAATCTTTTAATGCGTCGATGCCTGTATACTGAAAATGTTGATGCTACTAATGAGCAGTCTGTTATACTATGCCATGATGTGCATTTGCCTGTGTTGGATGAGGGGGGGGGGCAAAATTAAAATTCACATAACCCCGGGTTATCCTACAACAGGTCCACCTGAAAGTCCATACTTCCAGGGCACCGCGCCTCCATCAGCCACCAAATGGTATAGGACTGCAGGACACAGAATTCAAGCAAAAAATCCAAATGTCACACAGCAGACGCAATGCATCAAATATACCCAGACCACTGCCAAGTCTCCTATCCATACAGTAATCCTAGAACTTCCTTCAAGTTGTATTTCCTATGCTGTCCATTGCTTTGCATGTTTTCTGCTGGAAGGTTGTTTTCTGCAAAATCGACACATCCTGTACGTTCGCCAGTCTGTTTTACTCTCACAAAGTATTCGGAATCGTGCTAACTGGACTTTCTTCCAAAATATACAACTGTGTTGAACATGTGTCTATGGTTGGGTTGTTTAAGTAATTTCATGGCCTCGTTCTTGTGCATATGTGAAAAATCCTAAATTGCTTACGTTCGCACAAACTTCAGAGAATACACTGTCTCTTGCTGTGTGGCCTAACCTATCTCCCACACATCATTCCACCTGTCCCATCCTCAACAGGTTCGCCAGCAAAGCTGCATCTTCAGCTGTATAGAATCTTTCTAAGGTACTTCTCATCTCGACCGAAATGTTTCCTTTAAGTTATTCTTCAACCTCATTTGCTGCCTCCATTTCTGGTGTAGCATGTTGCCATGATTTGCGATTTAATTCAATTGGATGATGACTCGTTTGAACGTCATAGCAATTTAGGATAGCGTCTTTTATAGTCAACGACATGATCTAAATGAAATGTGTCAGTCTAGCAATTGAACTTGTTCGCTTCAATAAAACATCTTCTTACAAATACTTCATTCTTGGTGATAAATGTAACTGGTCCCGACAGAATGACTATCGAGATATGTTCACTTAACAGCAATATGGAGAAATCTGTTGGACTTGAGTGTCGATCACAACTCAGAGCTAATCGTTTCAGATAGTTTCGTTTTATTTTTCTTTTATACAGTGCCAATGACCCGCAACAGCTTCTGTCTCTCACCCACTGGTGATACAATCTGAAGAATTTCTGCCCAATTTTAATCTGCCAAAAATGTGATGGTTTCCATTTCCTCACAAATTTTGCATTTCAAACATAGTAACATTCTGGGATATGCACAGATTATTCTTGAATGAATGATTTTTGATACAAATCCTTCCGTTTTTAATTATTATGTTTGATCCCAGCTAACATTTCAGAGCTCATCATATCCACTTTGTCCTCTACCTGTCGTTGATTTTTATTTTCTCTACGATTTAGTCAAGTGTAATTTCTGATAACAGAACGTCAAATGCTTAATTCTTATACTTTGATTATTCTTTCTCTTTCCTCATGTGGCTTTGTGAATTTGTTACCAGAGAGTCAGGAAGAATCCTAGGATAAACTGCCTGCAACATTGAATTTATCTGATATCCCTCTGACGTTTCAACCACAGAAGGAAGAAAACCCATCTGTGATCTATGTTTACCATTACCAAACATAAACAAAATTTCAAGAACAGAGAATTTCTCGAAATCACTGAATACCACTTCAAAGCATTTTATTGGACTTCGGTATCTCACTTCCTTTTTTTGATAATGGAACACTGCTCTCTCACGATGAATTCATCATATTTCAAGCTTTCTGGAAAACCTGTCCTTGAGTGAGTAGCACAAAATTATCTACGGCTGTCATGGCGTTTGCAGCAGAACATGGCTGACAGTAGTTAAAGAAATTTGGAAGATATTTGCTTAATTTAGTCTGCACCTGTTGAAACATTTGTAGCTCTGTGAACACAAAATAACAGAACTAAAACAAAATGAGCAATATTTTTTAAAGCAAAAGACATAGTTAAGAATAATTAATTCTCTACTTAACTTGAGAAACTCTCTTTAAACATTCTTACTGAAGATCCCTACGATAATCAAGGGGATTGAATCTTGCATAAAGATTTTTAACTCTCATGCCGGTTGTCGTAGTTTTGGGCATGGTCGCCGAGCTGGGAAGTTGCTTTGCTGACGTTTGGTCCCCTGACTAGGGACATCTTCATTGCTTTGCAGCCTCCTGGAAAAATGTATTTGGATCCATTCCTTATGCTTCGGTTTGCCGGTTCGAGTAGTTCATTGTAGTGCCCTGTGTATTGGGTCTAGCGCGAAATGTTTGTTGATGGAGTCCGTAGATGAGTGACATGCTTTTAAAAATTATGTCAAATCCCTCTGATTGGCGTGTACTATAATCATTGCGTTGTCCCAGTTCAATTTGCGATCCTTGTCATCGGTATGATTGGCTACCAGGGACATTAAATTATGGCGTTTAGTGGTCACTTGGTTTTCGTGGTTGTGGATGGCTAATTTTCTGCCTGGTTGTCTTATAACGTATTTCGTTCAGTCTTCGCATGGCATATTGTAAATTACTTTTTTTTGCACAAGGTAGTGATGGAAAAGGATAGACCAGATCTAAAAGATGAAGAACTTTCGAAAGCTGACTGGGAGCAGATGTTCACAGGAAAAGGGATGGCGAGAAAATGGGAAGCCTTCTGAAATGAGATAACGAGAGCCCAGAGAAAGAATATTCCTGTTGGGATGAAAGGAAATGCTGGTAGGTGTATGGAATGTTGGATGACGAAAGAAATTGAGGGTTTGGTTAAGAAAAAAGGATGCATATATAAAGTATAGACAGGATAGATCCAGTGAATTCTGAGAAGAGTATAAAGGCAGTAAGAATATACTTAAGAGGGAAATCAGGAGGGAAAAAAAGGGGATTTGAGATAGCTTTGGCAAATAGAATTAAGAAAAATCCAAGGGTTTGTGCAAATATTTTAAAGACAAAAGGTTAACGAGGGAGAAAATAGTGCCCCTCAAAGATCAGCAAGATGGTCTTTGTATGGAGGTGTAGAAAATAGGGCATATACTAAACGAGTATTTTGCATCAGTATTTACAGTGGAAAAGGATATGGAAGATACAGAATTTAGGGGAATAGATGGTGACACCTTGCAAAATGTCCATATTACAGAGGAAGAAATGCTGGATGTCTTGAAACGCATAAAGGTGGATAAATCCTCAGGATCTGATCAGGTGTATCCGAACTCTGTGTGAAGCTAGAGAAGTGATTGCTGGGCCTCATGCTGAGATATTTGTATCAGCGGTAGTCGCAGGTAAGGTGCCGGAAGACGGGAGGTTGGCTAACGTGGTGCCAATTTTTAAGAAGGGTGGTAAGGGCAATACAGGGAACTATCGATTAGTGAACCTCACGTCAGTGGTATGCAAGGTCTCAGAGGAAAGGCTGAGGGACAGGATATATATGCATTTGGAAAGGCAAGGACTGATTAGGGATAGTCAACATGGCTTTGTGCGTGGGAAATCATGTCTCACAATCTTGATGGAATTTTTTGGAAGAAGTAACAATTAAGATTGATGAGGGCAGAGCGGTAGATGTGAACTATATCACTTAAGTAAGGCGTTCGACAAGGTTCCCCAACGGAGACTGGTTAGCAAGGTTAGGCCTCACGAAATACAGGGAGAAGTAGCCATTTAGATACAGAACTGGCTCAAACGTAGAATACAGAGGGTGGTGATGGAGGGTTGTTTCTCAGTCTGGAGGACTGTGACCTGTAGAATGCCACAAGGATCCGTGCTGGGTCCTCTACCTTTTGTCATTTGCTTTCATGATTTTGATGAAAGCACAAGGAGTAGAGTTAGTAAGTTTGCAGCTGACATCAAAAGTGGAGGTGTAGTGAACAGCGAAAAGGGTTACCTCAGATTACCACAGGATATGGACCCGATGGGCCAATGAGCTGGGATGTGGCAGATGGAGTTTTTTTCAGATTAATGTGAGGTGCTGCATTTTGGGAAAGCAAATCTTAGCATTACTTATACACTTAATGTTAACATCCTGGGGAGTGTTGCTGAACAAAGAGGCCTTGAAGTGCAGGTTCACAGCTCCATGGAAGTGTTGTCATGGGAAGATAGTATAGTGAAGAACGCGTTTGGTATGCTTTCTTTTATTGGTCCGAGTATTGAGTGAGGAATTGGGAGGTCATGTTGTGGCTGTACATGACTTTGGTTAGGCCACTGTTGGAATATTGCGTGCAATTCTGGTCTCCTTCCAATCGGAAAGGTGTCATGAAATTTGAAGTGGTTCAGAAAAGATTTCCAAGGATATTGCCAAGGTTTGTGGATTTGAGCTGCACGGAGAGGCTGAACAGACTGGGGCTGTATTTCCTGGAGCATTGGAGGCTGAGGGGTGACTTTAAAGAGCTTTACAAAATCATGAGGGTCAAGGATAGGGTAAATAGGCTAAGTCTTTTCCCTGGGGTCGGGGAGTCCAGAATTAGTTTTAGGGCGAGAGGAGAAAGATATTCAAGAGACCTAAGGTGCAACTGTTTCACACAGAGGGTGGTACATGTATAGAATGAACTGCCAGAGGAAGTGGCGGAGGCTAGTACAATTGCAACATTTAAGAGACATGTGGACGGGTGAATAGGAAGCGTTTGGAGGGATATGGGCCGAGTGCTGGCAGGTGGGTCTAGATCGGATTGGGATATCTGGTCTGCATGGATGGGTTGGACCGAAGGGTCTGTTTCCATGCTGTATATCTTTATGACTCTATGATGATGACTCCTGGTTGGTTTTTGGCTGAGCGTGGATGCCAGTTTCTGGGCTGGCATGATTCCCAGTGGTTGTCAGTACTCAAGCTTTTTTTTTAGTGTAAGGTAGAGTAGCTACTGATTTAGGTTGTGTCATGTCATCGTAGTGTTATCTGTTACCTATCTGCAGATATAGTTGTGGGATATTCGCTCTTGCTAGATACTCTGCAGAGGTGTTCTTCTTCTTCCCTTCATAGATGGGGAATGCTGCCTTGTGATGCAACCCTTTTGAAGAGTGTCCCAATGCAACTTGTATTGTGTGTGTTGGTGTTATTGCTGTTGGAGTCCAGGACCTAGTTGGTGGGTGTATCTTTGTGTGGTGCATTCATTGTTTTGTGTTCCTTCTACTACCATCTGTTCTATTTGTCTTTCTGTAGTTATCGTTGAGCCTCTTGGCTCGTACAGCGTTTTTTCTGTGTCTGTAAGCTGTCCGTTGGAGTGGTTTCTTCGCCAAGTGCTTGTGGTGTTGTCCTCGATGCTGTTGGTTACCTTCGACATTTACTTCGGGTAGTGCCGTTTGTTTTCAGTATGAAACTTTATTCTGTCCTCTGCTGGTGACCTATTTGATTATGGTGGTCTACTTTGGATTCATTGGTTTTGAAATGCAAGATTTTTGGCACGCATTTTCTTTTCTGTACCTGTGTAGTTTGATTTATTCGTATTTAATCGTAACCTGGTCAATCATGAGAGCGTTTTGTCTGAGAGTTCCCCTGGTTTGCTGCTTTGTGGTCCGTATCTGAGACAGGAAAACAAGGAGTGCATATTCAAAGCCCTAGACCAGTGCTTGACGACACATTTCACATTCAAAAACCAAATGCATGAACAGATTTCTGAAGCAAATAGGGTTCAATTATCTCTGTGTTAATAGCAAAAACAAATATGCAATGAGTGGAAAAAGAAATCTACACATCCAGCCCACTTCGCTTATCATGAAGAGAAAAGAAATCGAGAGCACACACTGAATTCTTGACACCATGCTCACAGAGTTTAGATTTACGAGAAAGAGGAAAAGCAACAATCAATTCCTATTCTTAGATATGATCGCAGAAGCAGCACAAAACATTGATAGTAATGCAAATGTGTAGAGGAAAGCCACAATTGTGAACTAGATCCTGAAGGACAAAAGTAACAATCCGAACACAGACACACACAAGAGACGCTGCATTAGGACCCTGGCCATAAGGTCTACAACACATTGCAGAACTCCTGATCTACGAAGGAACGATGAAGAACACCTCCACCAACTGTATTCCAAGAATAGATATCCCGGAAATTTCACCTGCAGAAACCAAACAGACAAACAACACGATGAGCACACGCCACGAGCTCACTCACTCATCTGAGACGTTTAACATTATAATCCTTTTAGTTAACAAACTTCTCCCACCAGTGAGATTCATAACATCCACAAACAGGCAACCACACTCAGACAAAGTCTCAACAAAACAAAAGGCCCCGTCCACCATGTGCAGAAACATAATTTACGTGATTCCATGGAAAGCATTCACGCAACAATAAAGAGGGCAAACAGGCAGGCAGCGAGCAACCAATGTTCATGAACAGAAACTCGCCAATGTAAGCCACTTCCAGCAGCTCTTATTAAGCACACAGACAGATGGCAACATACTTATAATAGGACAACCTGAACAGAGGATAGTGAGGGAATTCATAGAAAAATGACACTCATTAACGGACTCCATCAACAAACACATAGTACGACAGCCAATTTACTGGCGATAGCAACAAACTATTTCATCAAGCAACCGGAAGCAAAGGAATAGAATCAAATAAATGCTTGAAGAAGTAATAAGGAGGCACTTCAGAGGAGGTTCAAAAGCACTGAATATGTCACTTAGAAATGTGAAAAAATACGTTTCCATATCAACTTTCCGGCTCGACGGAAATTACGACAATTGTAGATATAGATTCTGAAGTAGTTACACGTAAAGTTATGTCCGAAAAATATAACTAAAAGCATGAGAGAAACGGATTGAAATTATAAATCAGCACGCACCAGTCTCAGACGTTAAAAACTGCCCCATATCATTACACAGAGAAATGAGACGTAGGTACAGACACTGAGAGCAATGGGACAGCAGGATTAATGAACAGATCTGAAGACACCCAGGGAAAAAGATAAGGATCTCTAGTGCATATGTTTTAACAAAAAAACCTGTTCAGATCCAGAATTCGAATATTGTGGCTATCCTTACGCGTTTACTGGTACTGATATTGCAACAATGAGAAAAACGCAATTTCCTTTGCATTTTGAAATTGATAATGCATTTACAAGATCCGTAAGTGACAGGCAAGTGTCCACCTGACTGACGTTTAACACGTTGCAACTGGCAGGTATCTGGGAAGAAATACCCTTGAATACAGTCTGCATTTTGAAAACCCTCAAGAAGGGAAATAAAAAAGGATCGGATAAATTTCATGAAATCATAAGTGACTGGGCGTTGATCACAAGTCTGTCCGTCACTTGCTGTACAGTCATTAGCTAAGCTTAACTTGGCAATGAATGGAATTAATACTTAATTTATTTGCTTTGTCAATGCTGAAGACCGTCTGGCAGTGTTGCATAAAATACATTTCCTTTGTTCGGTGAAGTGTTATCTTGAATTTCAAAGGTTTCTCCCACCACTGTAGTTTCAATGGAATCGTCGATGCTGAAATAAACCTTTGTATGTTGAGTGAATTTTATGTTCATTTCACTCCAACAATACGATTAGGAGGGGCATGGGGTAGTGCGGAATGCAAGCATCTGCTCTCCTTAGTCGAATGTTTAATAACAAGGCAGTATAAATTTAAACTTGATAGACAGGAGACTGAGAGGGAATCCGAGGAATACAAGTATTCACCCGTAGGGAGGGGTGAGTTGTGAGGGAGAAAAATGAAAGTCACTGTCTGGGAGGGTAGATTACATCTTCACATCGCTCATGCAATTTGGGCACTGCTCGATGGCAAGCATTTATTGCTCATCCGTAGGTGCAAATTTGAAAAGGCAGTGGTGTGCTCGCCAAGCTGAGACTCTTTTCCTTAGAGCGTAAGAGACAGAGGGGGTATCTTATTGAAGTGCATTAGACGTGAGATGCATGGATATGATTAATGCACTCAGTGTTTTTACCAAAGATGTGGGGATTCGATGACTGGTGGGCATCACTTTAATGTTAGAGGGGAAAGAGTAAAGTGGAACCTGAGGGTCAACTCTTTTATATGAAGCTGGTACGCAGATGGAAAGACCTGCTGGAGGAAAAAATTGCGATGTGTGCATTAAAACCATTTCGAAGGGATTTGTACAAATACCCAAAGAGGAAATGTTTAGTAGAATATGGACCAAGTGCAGGAACATGGGGTCAGTTTGGCGGAACATTTTGTTCGGCATGGGCCACTTTGAGCCAGAGGGCCTGACTCCGTGCTGTAGAGATTTATGACTCTTTGAGTCAGGAGGTGAGTTACTTGCTAAAAGATTCCTGGCCTCCTGTATGTCCTTATGAGGAAGTCCAGTTCAGTTTCTGGTCATTGGTAATCCCAAGGATTATATCATTGAATGACACATTGATTGTTACACGTTTGAATTGCAATTGGCTGTGGTGAGATTTTCTCGTGTTGGCGATCGCTAAGCCAATCATTTGTGTTGCTGTACGTTATTTTCCACTTGACAACCCAAGCTTGGATATTGTGCAGAGATTTTCGCATTTGAAAATGGCCTGCCTCAGTATCTGAAGAATCGTAAATTGCCCTGAACATTATGCAATCGTTGCCGATACACTCCACCCACCCCCACCCACCCCACTCTTGTCATTATGATGATCACCATTTTAATCCCGGATATGGGAATATTGTCTGATGAGAACAGATTTTAAAAGGGTTGATGCCATACTTTTTGAAGTTCTGAAGAATAGAACATTCGTAGAGGACTTGACAGTGCAAATATACAGATATTCTTTTTTCCTGTTCCAGAGAATGTAGTTAGAGATGGGCATCCTCTATTAATAAGAATGCGGTAGATTTTAAGGCATCTGATATTTCTGTGTGATTTTATCAGACCTTCCAATGAGAAATGAACGCAGTCCAGAAGTGGTAATGGATGCAATGCATTTTATTCACAGCAATGTAGGTAGTAGTGAACAAGCTGCTCTCGGGCCTGCACATTGGCTCAATGGTGAACACAGCTGCTTCACATCGGCGGACATCCGGGTTTGTTTGCAGGCTCTGGCGATTTTCTGTGTCGAGTGTGGCATTTCTCTTCGTGACTGCGAGGATTTCCTCCAGATGTTCTCATTTCCTCCCATAATTTAAAAGTGTGCAGATTGGTTGAATTGACCATGCTAATTTGCCTACAGTGTGCAGGGATGTGGAGGTTACTTGCATTAATCAGAAGTTAATGCAGAGTAGTAAGGGAAATGGCTGGCTCTGGGTGGGTTACTTTTCGGAGGATTGGTGTAGACTTGTTTGTCAAAGGCCTATTTGCAGACTGTAAGAATTCTACGATTCTACGAATTGTGCTTTGACAGAGACACAATCGAGAATAGACTGCATTTGGTATCAAGCAGAGCTTCATGCTGTTCAGTCCGATCAAATAGTACCTCACAAGATCTTGTAATACTCCAAGATCAAGAAACCATTCACTTGTACCACAGTGTCGGTGCAAACACACAGTCTATAGCTGCCGTTATCTTTGCCACAGCCAAACTGTAATCCTGGTCAAAATTGAAGAAGAAAGTGACAGAATGTCGTGGCACAGGAGGAGTCCGATCAGCCAGTGGTGACTTTATTAAGGTTCGATTCACTTGATCGAAATCTGCTGCCTCGACCTCTCATCGCTTCTATCTTAATAACCGTTCAATGTTCTTCTTGAATGCCACATTCACTGATGCACAATAGTTCATCACAGAGCTTTGCAGTTTGACCATGCTGAGTTACATATTGGGGAAGGATTGTGGTTAAGTCTCTTCAACACCCACTATCCTCTCTTCTTGTAATGGAGACAGCAGCATCCTGCAACGTAGCCATTAAATACCCATTACCCTGACACTGGGATTGCAGTCAGGACAGAGCTGATCTCAAGACTGCACGGACAGTGTTATAAGGAGTGGTTGAGTAACGTTGGACCTGGTCTATTCCGTGTTTAGAAGACTGAGATGGCACCTTAATGTTCCACACACGATTATTGGGGCACTTGAGAGAATGGGTGTGAATACATTATTTCTCCGTGTGGTTGAGGCAAGCAGAAAAGTGCCAAAACTGAGGTTTAGGTCTCAACTATTGCAGAGAAAGATCTAAAAGCCTTCCTCTTTAGACTGGTGTGATTCTATTATGTTCTTTAGCACAGATGGTTCTGAAAGCTGATTCATTAATTTATTTTTTAATTATTAAGGGGAGTAATGGTTGTTGGGAGAAGGCAGGAAACGGGTGTTGAAAATAATTAAACCAGCTACGAACTCATTGCGTGTCAGAGCAGTCGCGATGGCTTGAATAGACTACTTCGCATTTATGTAATGCTGTCTTGTGGACAGAACGCAAAAAAAAAATAGAACGTACTGAGACGTCTCACATATAATACACAAAAACAAAAGACTGAGTCGCCAATGAAGCGCATCATCAGATTTTTGAGAGAAGAGAGCAGCGCATTGCTCAAAGAAATTTGCATTTGATGGATAGAGGGATTGAAGATGGGAAAAATCGGAAAAGATTTTGATGCTGAAAATGACATTGCCCATGGTGATCACATCATATTCAGGTTTCAGATCCCTGGACGTGTGTTCAGACAGTTAGAGTTCGCAGCGTTGAAAACATAAGTTGATAAGACTGAATGACTTCATCATTTAGCCAACAGACAAACTAATTTTATTTTATTTTTTTTTTTTTTTTTACAGTTCCTAAACTGAGAAGACTCTGAATCTCCTGTTTATATATATTTTATTAAACAAGTTACAAAACAGTTTACAAAAAACATTGACAGCTGTACACAAAAGACAGCAGTTTTACAAGGGAGGGGAGCAGCAAAGCTAGGCCCCGAACCCTACCGTTCAACCATTTTATTTTTTTCCTGGTTATATTTATATTTTATTAAACAAATTACAAACAAACAGTTTACAAAAAACATTTACAGCTGTACATAAGAGGCAGCAATGTTACAAGGGAGAGGAGCAGCAAAGCTAGGCCCCAAACCCTACCATTCAACAGGGAGATGAGGACAAACCTCAAATCCCAGTTCCATGTATGACAAGACAGTGACAATGACATTTATACATTAGACAATACCGTTACATACAAAAGTGCAGACAATACAGACCCAGCAACCCCCGCCCCTCCCACCTTCCGACCGCTCTAAGGCAGCCCGCCCCTACCCACCTTCCGGTTCTCGGTCCACCCCATGCCCCTTCCAGTTCTCGGTCCGCCCTGACACACCTTTCGACCACCTCTAGGACAGCCCGCCCCGGTACCCGCCCAGGGTGACAGCAGTCAGGACGGCCTACCCACCTTCCGGCTTCACTAACCACCCTCAGCACCTTTCGACCACCTCTGGGGCAGCCCGCCCCGGTACCTGCCCGGGGTGACAGCGCCGAGGACGGCTACCCGCCTTCTGGCTCTCGGTCTGCCCCTAGGTACCATTGGGCTCTCACCCACCTCGTTGCACCTCCGACCAGTGGGCTATCCTGGCACACCTTTCGGCCACCTCTAGGACAGCTCGTCCCCTTCCCTGGGACGACAGCGTGTAGGGTAGCCCACAAGCCTTCCGGATCTCAGCCCA